>NC_054395.1:2234200-2459200 GCF_017976425.1 Toxotes jaculatrix | reverse complement strand
GGCTTACAGCACCTGGTATTCCCAGGCGGTCTCCCATCCAAGTACTAACCAGGCCCTACCCTGCTTAGCTTCCGAGATCAGACGAGATCGCGCGTGCTCAGGGTGGTATGGCCGTAAGCAACAGCAAACCCTATAAACAGGCTCTTTATACATGCTAAAACGCCACGAAGAAATCCAATGTTGAATAGGGACATTGATCATCTGGATTTCTCCACAAATCCAAGCACAAGAAGCCACGAAAAATGAGCTTTTCCACCTAACAAGAATTTTCTGACTACTCATCATCTGATAAAGTTTCTTACTATCTTTGATTACCTACAAGTCCATTTTTATCCAACACCGGCTCAGACACACAGTGATCGAGGGATGGCGTTTTGCTTCATTCTCAAAGATGGGGATAAAAGGCTTACAGCACCTGGTATTCCCAGGCGGTCTCCCATCCAAGTACTAACCAGGCCCTACCCTGCTTAGCTTCCGAGATCAGACGAGATCGGGCGTGCTCAGGGTGGTATGGCCGTAAGCAACAGCAAACCCTATAAACAGGCTCTTTATACATGCTAAAACGCCACGAAGAAATCCAATGTTGAATAGGGACATTGATCATCTGGATTTCTCCACAAATCCAAGCACAAGAAGCCACGAAAAATGAGCTTTTCCACCTAACGCCTAAAAGGCTTACAGCACCTGGTATTCCCAGGCGGTCTCCCATCCAAGTATACATGCTAAAACGCCACGAAGAAATCCAATGTTGAATAGGGACATTGATCATCTGGACTTCTCCACAAATCCAAGCACAAGAAGCCACGAAAAATGAGCTTTTCCACCTAACAAGAATTTTCTGACTACTCATCATCTGATAAAGTTTCTTACTATCTTTGATTACCTACAAGTCCATTTTTATCCAACACCGGCTCAGACACACAGTGATCTAGGGATGGCGTTTTGCTTCATTCTCAAAGATGGGGATAAAAGGCTTACAGCACCTGGTATTTCCAGGCGGTTTCCCATACAAGTACTAACCAGGTCCTACCCTGCTTAGCTTCCGAGATCAGACGAGATCGGGCGTGCTCAGGGTGGTATGGCCGTAAGCAACAGCAAACCCTATAAACAGGCTCTTTATACATGCTAAAACACCACGAAGAAATCCAATGTTGAATAGGGACATTGATCATCTGGACTTCTCCACAAATCCAAGCACAAGAAGCCACGAAAAATGAGCTTTTCCACCTAACAAGAATTTTCTGACTACTCATCATCTGATAAAGTTTCTTACTATCTTTGATTACCTACAAGTCCATTTTTATCCAACACCGGCTCAGACACACAGTGATCTAGGGATGGCGTTTTGCTTCATTCTCAAAGATGGGGATAAAAGGCTTACAGCACCTGGTATTCCCAGGCGGTCTCCCATCCAAGTACTAACCAGGCCCTACCCTGCTTAGCTTCCGAGATCAAACGAGATCGGGCGAGCTCAGGGTGGTATGGCCGTAAGCAACAGCAAACCCTATAAACAGGCTCTTTATATATGCTAAAACGCCACGAAGAGATCCAATGTTGAATAGAGACATTGATCATCTGGATTTCTCCACAAATCCAAGCACAAGAAGCCACGAAAAATGAGCTTTTCCACCTAACAAGAATTTTCTGACTACTCATCATCTGATAAAGTTTCTTACTATCTTTGATTACCTACAAGTCCATTTTTATCCAACACCGGCTCAGACACACAGTGATCTAGGGATGGCGTTTCTCAATCAAAGATGGGGATAAAAGGCTTACAGCACCTGGTATTCCCAGGCGGTCTCCCATCCAAGTACTAACCAGGCCCTACCCTGCTTAGCTTCCGAGATCAGACGAGATCGGGCGTGCTCAGGGTGGTATGGCCGTAAGCAACAGCAAACCCTATAAACAGGCTCTTTATACATGCTAAAACGCCACGAAGAAATCCAATGTTGAATAGGGACATTGATCATCTGGATTTCTCCACAAATCCAAGCACAAGAAGCCACGAAAAATGAGCTTTTCCACCTAACAAGAATTTTCTGACTACTCATCATCTGATAAAGTTTCTTACTATCTTTGATTACCTACAAGTCCATTTTTATCCAACACCGGCTCAGACACACAGTGATCTAGGGATGGCGTTTTGCTTCATTCTCAAAGATGGGGATAAAAGGCTTACAGCACCTGGTATTCCCAGGCGGTCTCCCATCCAAGTACTAACCAGACCCTACGCTGCTTAGCTTCCGAGATCAGACGAGATCGGGCGTGCTCAGGGTGGTATGGCCGTAAGCAACAGCAAACCCTATAAACAGGCTCTTTATACATGCTAAAACGCCACGAAGAAATCCAATGTTGAATAGGGACATTGATCATCTGGATTTCTCCACAAATCCAAGCACAAGAAGCCACGAAAAATGAGCTTTTCCACCTAACAAGAATTTTCTGACTACTCATCATCTGATAAAGTTTCTTACTATCTTTGATTACCTCCAAGTCCATTTTTATCCAACACCGGCTCAGACACACAGTGATCTAGGGATGGCGTTTTGCTTCATTCTCAAAGATGGGGATAAAAGGCTTACAGCGGTCTCCCATCCAAATCCAATGTTGAATAGGGACATTGATCATCTGGATTTCTCCACAAATCCAAGCACAAGAAGCCACGAAAAATGAGCTTTTCCACCTAACAAGAATTTTCTGACTACTCATCATCTGATAAAGTTTCTTACTATCTTTGATTACCTACAAGTCCATTTTTATCCAACACCGGCTCAGACACACAGTGATCTAGGGATGGTGTTTCTCAAAGATGGGGATAAAAGGCTTACAGCACCTGGTATTCCCAAGCGGTCTCCCATCCAAGTACTAACCAGGCCCTACCCTGCTTAGCTTCCGAGATCAGACGAGATCGCGCGTGCTCAGGGTGGTATGGCCGTAAGCAACAGCAAACCCTATAAACAGGCTCTTTATACATGCTAAAACGCCACGAACAAATCCAATGTTGAATAGGGACATTGATCATCTGGATTTCTCCACAAATCCAAGCACAAGAAGCCACGAAAAATGAGCTTTTCCACCTAACAAGAATTTTCTGACTACTCATCATCTGATAAAGTTTCTTACTATCTTTGATTACCTACAAGTCCATTTTTATCCAACACCGGCTCAGACACACAGTGATCTAGGGATGGCGTTTTGCTTCATTCTCAAAGATGGGGATAAAAGGCTTACAGCACCTGGTATTCCCAGGCGGTCTCCCATCCAAGTACTAACCAGGCCCTACCCTGCTTAGCTTCCGAGATCAGACGAGATCGGGCGTGCTCAGGGTGGTATGGCCGTAAGCAACAGCAAACCCTATAAACAGGCTCTTTATACATGCTAAAACGCCACAAACAAATCCAATGTTGAATAGGGACATTGATCATCTGGACTTCTCCACAAATCCAAGCACAAGAAGCCACGAAAAATGAGCTTTTCCACCTAACAAGAATTTTCTGACTACTCATCATCTGATAAAGTTTCTTACTATCTTTGATTACCTACAAGTCCATTTTTATCCAACACCGGCTCAGACACACAGTGATCTAGGGATGGCGTTTTGCTTCATTCTCAAAGATGGGGATAAAAGGCTTACAGCACCTGGTATTCCCAGGCGGTCTCCCATCCAAGTACTAAACAGGCCCTACCCTGCTTAGCTTCCGAGATCAGACGAGATCGGGCGTGCTCAGGGTGGTAAGGCCGTAAGCAACAGCAAACCCTATAAACAGGCTCTTTATACATGCTAAAACGCCACGAAGAAATCCAATGTTGAATAGGGACATTGATCATCTGGATTTCTCCACAAATCCAAGCACAAGAAGCCACGAAAAATGAGCTTTTCCACCTAACAAGAATTTTCTGACTACTCATCATCTGATAAAGTTTCTTACTATCTTTGATTACCTACAAGTCCATTTTTATCCAACACCGGCTCAGACACACAGTGATCTAGGGATGGCGTTTTGCTTCATTCTCAAAGATGGGGATAAAAAGCTTACAGCACCTGGTATTCCCAGGCGGTCTCCCATCCAAGTACTAACCAGGCCCTACCCTGCTTAGCTTCCGAGATCAAACGAGATCGGGCGAGCTCAGGGTGGTATGGCCGTAAGCAACAGCAAACCCTATAAACAGGCTCTTTATATATGCTAAAACGCCACGAAGAGATCCAATGTTGAATAGAGACATTGATCATCTGGATTTCTCCACAAATCCAAGCACAAGAAGCCACGAAAAATGAGCTTTTCCACCTAACAAGAATTTTCTGACTACTCATCATCTGATAAAGTTTCTTACTATCTTTGATTACCTACAAGTCCATTTTTATCCAACACCGGCTCAGACACACAATGATCTAGGGATGGTGTTTCTCAAAGATGGGGATAAAAGGCTTACAGCACCTGGTATTCCCAGGCGGTCTCCCATCCAAGTACTAACCAGGCCCTACCCTGCTTAGTTTCCGAGATCAGACGAGATCGGGCGTGCTCAGGGTGGTATGGCCGTAAGCAACAGCAAACCCTATAAACAGGCTCTTTATACATGCTAAAACGCCACGAAGAAATCCAATGTTGAATAGGGACATTGATCATCTGGATTTCTCCACAAATCCAAGCACAAGAAGCCACGAAAAATGAGCTTTTCCACCTAACAAGAATTTTCTGACTACTCATCATCTGATAAAGTTTCTTACTATCTTTGATTACCTACAAGTCCATTTTTATCCAACACCGGCTCAGACACACAGTGATCTAGGGATGGCGTTTTGCTTCATTCTCAAAGATGGGGATAAAAGGCTTACAGCACCTGGTATTCCCAGGCGGTCTCCCATCCAAGTACTAACCAGACCCTACCCTGCTTAGCTTCCGAGATCAGACGTGCTCAGGGTGGTATGGCCGTAAGCAACAGCAAACCCTATAAACAGGCTCTTTATACATGCTAAAACGCCACGAAGAAATCCAATGTTGAATAGAGACATTGATCATCTGGATTTCTCCACAAATCCAAGCACAAGAAGCCACGAAAAATGAGCTTTTCCACCTAACAAGAATTTTCTGACTACTCATCATCTGATAAAGTTTCTTACTATCTTTGATTACCTACAAGTCCATTTTTATCCAACACCGGCTCAGACACACAGTGATCGAGGGATGGCGTTTTGCTTCATTCTCAAAGATGGGGATAAAAGGCTTACAGCACCTGGTATTCCCAGGCGGTGTCCCATCCAAGTACTAACCAGGCCCTACCCTGCTTAGCTTCCGAGATCAGACGAGATCGGGCGTGCTCAGGGTGGTATGGCCGTAAGCAACAGCAAACCCTATAAACAGGCTCTTTATACATGCTAAAACGCCACGAAGAAATCCAATGTTGAATAGGGACATTGATCATCTGGATTTCTCCACAAATCCAAGCACAAGAAGCCACGAAAAATGAGCTTTTCCACCTAACAAGAATTTTCTGACTACTCATCATCTGATAAAGTTTCTTACTATCTTTGATTACCTACAAGTCCATTTTTATCCAACACCGGCTCAGACACACAGTGATCTAGGGATGGTGTTTCTCAAAGATGGGGATAAAAGGCTTACAGCACCTGGTATTCCCAGGCGGTCTCCCATCCAAGTACTAACCAGGCCCTACCCTGCTTAGCTTCCGAGATCAGACGAGATCGCGCGTGCTCAGGGTGGTATGGCCGTAAGCAACAGCAAACCCTATAAACAGGCTCTTTATACATGCTAAAACGCCACGAAGAAATCCAATGTTGAATAGGGACATTGATCATCTGGATTTCTCCACAAATCCAAGCACAAGAAGCCATGAAAAATGAGCTTTTCCACCTAACAAGAATTTTCTGACTACTCATCATCTGATAAAGTTTCTTACTATCTTTGATTACCTACAAGTCCATTTTTATCCAACACCGGCTCAGACACACAGTGATCTAGGGATGGCGTTTTGCTTCATTCTCAAAGATGGGGATAAAAGGCTTACAGCACCTGGTATTCCCAGGCGGTCTCCCATCCAAGTACTAACCAGGCCCTACCCTGCTTAGCTTCCGAGATCAGACGAGATCGGGCGTGCTCAGGGTGGTATGGCCGTAAGCAACAGCAAACCCTATAAACAGGCTCTTTATACATGCTAAAACGCCACGAAGAAATCCAATGTTGAATAGAGACATTGATCATCTGGATTTCTCCACAAATCCAAGCACAAGAAGCCACGAAAAATGAGCTTTTCCACCTAACAAGAATTTTCTGACTACTCATCATCTGATAAAGTTTCTTACTATCTTTGATTACCTACAAGTCCATTTTTATCCAACACCGGCTCAGACACACAGTGATCTAGGGATGGTGTTTCTCAAAGATGGGGATAAAAGGCTTACAGCACCTGGTATTCCCAGGCGGTCTCCCATCCAAGTACTAACCAGGCCCTACCCTGCTTAGCTTCCGAGATCAGACGAGATCGGGCGTGCTCAGGGTGGTATGGCCGTAAGCAACAGCAAACCCTATAAACAGGCTCTTTATACATGCTAAAACGCCACGAAGAAATCCAATGTTGAATAGGGACATTGATCATCTGGATTTCTCCACAAATCCAAGCACAAGAAGCCACGAAAAATGAGCTTTTCCACCTAACAAGAATTTTCTGACTACTCATCATCTGATAAAGTTTCTTACTATCTTTGATTACCTACAAGTCCATTTTTATCCAACACCGGCTCAGACACACAGTGATCTAGGGATGGTGTTTCTCAAAGATGGGGATAAAAGGCTTACAGCACCTGGTATTCCCAGGCGGTCTCCCATCCAAGTACTAACCAGGCCCTACCCTGCTTAGCTTCCGAGATCAGACGAGATCGCGCGTGCTCAGGGTGGTATGGCCGTAAGCAACAGCAAACCCTATAAACAGGCTCTTTATACATGCTAAAACGCCACGAAGAAATCCAATGTTGAATAGGGACATTGATCATCTGGATTTCTCCACAAATCCAAGCACAAGAAGCCACGAAAAATGAGCTTTTCCACCTAACAAGAATTTTCTGACTACTCATCATCTGATAAAGTTTCTTACTATCTTTGATTACCTACAAGTCCATTTTTATCCAACACCGGCTCAGACACACAGTGATCGAGGGATGGCGTTTTGCTTCATTCTCAAAGATGGGGATAAAAGGCTTACAGCACCTGGTATTCCCAGGCGGTCTCCCATCCAAGTACTAACCAGGCCCTACCCTGCTTAGCTTCCGAGATCAGACGAGATCGGGCGTGCTCAGGGTGGTATGGCCGTAAGCAACAGCAAACCCTATAAACAGGCTCTTTATACATGCTAAAACGCCACGAAGAAATCCAATGTTGAATAGGGACATTGATCATCTGGATTTCTCCACAAATCCAAGCACAAGAAGCCACGAAAAATGAGCTTTTCCACCTAACGCCTAAAAGGCTTACAGCACCTGGTATTCCCAGGCGGTCTCCCATCCAAGTATACATGCTAAAACGCCACGAAGAAATCCAATGTTGAATAGGGACATTGATCATCTGGATTTCTCCACAAATCCAAGCACAAGAAGCCACGAAAAATGAGCTTTTCCACCTAACAAGAATTTTCTGACTACTCATCATCTGATAAAGTTTCTTACTATCTTTGATTACCTACAAGTCCATTTTTATCCAACACCGGCTCAGACACACAGTGATCTAGGGATGGCGTTTCTCAATCAAAGATGGGGATAAAAGGCTTACAGCACCTGGTATTCCCAGGCGGTCTCCCATCCAAGTACTAACCAGGCCCTACCCTGCTTAGCTTCCGAGATCAGACGAGATCGGGCGTGCTCAGGGTGGTATGGCCGTAAGCAACAGCAAACCCTATAAACAGGCTCTTTATACATGCTAAAACGCCACGAAGAAATCCAATGTTGAATAGGGACATTGATCATCTGGATTTCTCCACAAATCCAAGCACAAGAAGCCACGAAAAATGAGCTTTTCCACCTAACAAGAATTTTCTGACTACTCATCATCTGATAAAGTTTCTTACTATCTTTGATTACCTACAAGTCCATTTTTATCCAACACCGGCTCAGACACACAGTGATCAAGGGATGGTGTTTCTCAAAGATGGGGATAAAAGGCTTACAGCACCTGGTATTCCCAGGCGGTCTCCCATCCAAGTACTAACCAGGCCCTACCCTGCTTAGCTTCCGAGATCAGACGAGATCGGGCGTGCTCAGGGTGGTATGGCCGTAAGCAACAGCAAACCCTATAAACAGGCTCTTTATACATGCTAAAACGCCACGAAGAAATCCAATGTTGAATAGGGACATTGATCATCTGGATTTCTCCACAAATCCAAGCACAAGAAGCCACGAAAAATGAGCTTTTCCACCTAACGCCTAAAAGGCTTACAGCACCTGGTATTCCCAGGCGGTCTCCCATCCAAGTATACATGCTAAAACGCCACGAAGAAATCCAATGTTGAATAGGGACATTGATCATCTGGATTTCTCCACAAATCCAAGCACAAGAAGCCACGAAAAATGAGCTTTTCCACCTAACAAGAATTTTCTGACTACTCATCATCTGATAAAGTTTCTTACTATCTTTGATTACCTACAAGTCCATTTTTATCCAACACCGGCTCAGACACACAGTGATCTAGGGATGGCGTTTCTCAATCAAAGATGGGGATAAAAGGCTTACAGCACCTGGTATTCCCAGGCGGTCTCCCATCCAAGTACTAACCAGGCCCTACCCTGCTTAGCTTCCGAGATCAGACGAGATCGGGCGTGCTCAGGGTGGTATGGCCTTAAGCAACAGCAAACCCTATAAGCAGGCTCTTTATACATGCTAAAACGCCACGAAGAAATCCAACGTTGAATAGGGACATTGACCATCTGGATTTCTCCACAAATCCAAGCACAAGAAGCCACGAAAAATGAGCTTTTCCACCTAACAAGAATTTTCTGACTACTCATCATCTGATAAAGTTTCTTACTATCTTTGATTACCTACAAGTCCATTTTTATCCAACACCGGCTCAGACACACAGTGATCTAGGGATGGCGTTTTGCTTCATTCTCAAAGATGGGGATAAAAGGCTTACAGCACCTGGTATTCCCAGGCGGTCTCCCATCCAAGTACTAACCAGGCCCTACCCTGCTTAGCTTTCGAGATCAGACGAGATCGGGCGTGCTCAGGGTGGTATGGCCGTAAGCAACAGCAAACCCTATAAGCAGGCTCTTTATACATGCTAAAACGCCACGAAGAAATCCAATGTTGAATAGGGACATTGATCATCTGGACTTCTCCACAAATCCAAGCACAAGAAGCCACGAAAAATGAGCTTTTCCACCTAACAAGAATTTTCTGACTACTCATCATCTGATAAAGTTTCTTACTATCTTTGATTACCTACAAGTCCATTTTTATCCAACACCGGCTCAGACACACAGTGATCAAGGGATGGTGTTTCTCAAAGATGGGGATAAAAGGCTTACAGCACCTGGTATTCCCAGGCGGTCTCCCATCCAAGTACTAACCAGGCCCTACCCTGCTTAGCTTCCGAGATCAGACGAGATCGGGCGTCCTCAGGGTGGTATGGCCGTAAACAACAGCAAACCCTATAAACAGGCTCTTTATACATGCTAAAATGCCACGAAGAAATCCAATGTTGAATAGGGACATTGATCATCTGGACTTCTCCACAAATCCAAGCACAAGAAGCCACGAAAAATGAGCTTTTCCACCTAACAAGAATTTTCTGACTACTCATCATCTGATAAAGTTTCTTACTATCTTTGATTACCTACAAGTCCATTTTTATCCAACACCGGCTCAGACACACAGTGATCTAGGGATGGCGTTTTGCTTCATTCTCAAAGATGGGGATAAAAGGCTTACAGCACCTGGTATTCCCAGGCGGTCTCCCATCCAAGTACCAACAGAGAAGACAGGAGACACTTTACAGTCATTTCTACCAGCAGTCAGCAGACAAACACTCATGAGAGCACCTTTACACCTCACTCTGACAAAAGAGACAGCCCAATTCAGCCTCTGCACAGCTCTGAAGGACAAACACTTTCATCATCATTTACCATCATATGATAAAGTTTCTTACTATCTTTGATTACTTACAAGTCCATTTTTATCCAACACCAGCTAAGACACGCAGTAATCTAGGGATGGTGATTAGAGATATCTAGGGATATGATCTAGGTGATGTGTGGATAGGGAAGTGTGTAAATTGTGGCTGTAAATGTAGGAGCATGACTGGATTTATCATAACGCAGGAGAACATGCAGATGAAGACCACATTTCAACACCAGGTGCAGCTGAAGTGTGATTGATCAGCCTCATATTCTCACAAAGAGCAAACTTTACTCAACAACTGCGCTTTTTAACAATCTCTCTCATTTATGCACTGATCTACAGCTTCAACACAACCCACTGGACTGCAGTGGTTAATGAGCAGAGGAGATTTTTTTTAGAAATGAATAGATGTCAGACAACTTCTGACTCTGAAGCAAATATTTGTTTCCATCATTTGTTTACAACATTACATCAAATTAAACCGTGAAACAAATGTTAAAGTGTATTTGAAAGTTGCTACTGAAGGTGAAGGAAAAAGCAAAGGATAACAGGATGAGAGAATCCAATTCATATGTCCTCCTGACAGAAATGGAGGTTTATAGTGATCAGCAGTGGGACACACACTGTTTATTGTCTTCACTAGTAGAATTTATGTGAAGTGTCAGACTCTGTGTCACAGACACAGGTGGAGGGAGAATTCAGCTTCTCCATTTAATCAACACTGAGCTTTATCCACCTGCAGACATCAAACATTATCATAAACAGGAGTATTAACACTACTGTGAACTGACAACATGGTGTGGAGAGAAGAAGTGGTGTTAATACACTGCAGGCTGAGGGTGTGGCTGATGAGGTGATTGGAGACAGGTGAGCAGGAGCTCTGGCAGGAAACCCAAAGTAAATCAACCACACCCAGGCCTACACACACACAGACAAGAACACAGACAAACAGGGGACAAACAAGAAACAGTAGGAAGGTTCTCCCAGAAACACGAGGAAGGAGGGAGAGACTGTCGGCTCCTAACATGACTTTGTACCACGCTCTCCACTAAAAGATGGTGAAGAGAGAAGTTTCTGTGCTGTATTTCTTCATCCTATTGTTAAATGACAAAAGCAAATAAATTTCAAATAGATAATTAACCAAATGTGAATCAGACCCAATTTCACAGCTGTTTAATGTCAGTGTAACTGAATCACTTCATTTAACAAGTGGAGAGTTTGTCAGGCAGCTACACTGAACCAGACATAAAGTATATTTTACTGAGCCCTGTTCATGGCCCTGAAATCTGATTTCCAATTTCATGACCTGAGTATGTGTGATGTGTTTCTTTGGTGAATTACCATAGAAATAACTGCCACTGCTTATCAAGCTTTATTTAAGAGGCCAGAACAGAAAGGAGTGTGTGAGAGAGAACAACTCACTTACTTTGGAAAGTGTCACTAAAATCTATCATTTCTTATCTAAATAGATTAATACTTTTCTTCTTGTTTTTTTTGTTCTTTACGTCATTGTTTAGCTATTGATTTAAAGTGCAGCTGTTTCACCTGCTTGGACATTAAATTCCCTTTGATTCAGTGTTGTACAACAACATCACTTTGAATCAAAGGAAATTTAAATTAATTTAATTTCTTTTGACACTCGCAAACAGAAAAAAGTCCCTTTAATGACAAAGTTCAACAGATCTCAATAATGTGATTTGAATTCATTATTACTGTAAAACACAAAACACTCAGGACACATCTAAATCATCAGTGGTGAGGCCAGTTGGTTTGAAAAGTCACATAATTAAAAAAATGGAGATCACCTGTGTGCAGCCAAGGGCTTTCAGGTGATTGTAGTATAAATACACCTGCATCTGGAGGATCCACCTTTTGGTGAGTGAGCAGAGAAACTCTCCACCGTGAAGACAGAACAACACTGAGTGTATCTGAGAAAATGTGATTGAAAAGCAGAAATCAGTGGTTGGATACAAGAGAATTTCCAAGTCACTGAACTTCCTTTGAAGAACAGTTAAACCAATTACTATTAAATGGAAGGAGTTTGACATGGTGAATGATGTATGTCTGTCTGGAGCTGGCTGTTCTAATTAAACATGTCAGAAAAGAAAACATGAGCCGCTCCAAACAGTTTCACACCATGTTTGTACTTTCACACTCTGATATTAGCTTTGGTTTTTCTCTCTCTCTGTCTCGCCCTTTTAACAACCTCCTGCAGCAGGAGTCACATTGAATTTGTCACATCTGATGACCTTTCACTTGTTCATAGAAATGAGAAAAAATAATGAAGGTAATGTGGTTCAGTGCTGAGCCTGATAAACTAAAAGGGTTGCATTTGAGAATAAAGCAGTTCAATATAATCTGGAGGTTAAAGCACATGACGTGTTTTAAAATGTAGTGAAAATTATTAAAAGAATACATTTTATTTGAGATGTTATCTCCAAAGAAAAAGAGAAAACATCAGAGGTTGAATGAGATTTGGCACAAAAAAAAAACCTGAATCTCTCCTGAATGACAGCAGCAGGTCTGACATATGGAGGAGAGATGATCTCAGGCAGAGATTTAGTTGATAAGGGAAATAAAAACGTGCACAGGTGCATCAACCAGAGGATCTCATAAGAGAGTAAGAGTACACCCTTCTGTCAAAATGATTGATAACCCTCCCCCCACCCCCGACCAACCTGACCATGTGGTCTGGCCAAGTGGCCTGAGCCCCGCCCTGTTTTTAATGTCACTTCTTATGTGCCTCCGACTTCATCACGTCCCTTTTCTGACATCACTTCCTCCACTCACCCACTTGATCCTCGCCCCTTTTCCAACATCACTTCCTACACCCCACCCGGTAAATTCATGCCCCTTCTCTAATGTCACTTCCTACACCCCCACAACAACATGAGATGAAATAAATATAAAGAAATGGGGAGAATTTTACAACATGTTTGTGGCCACTGGGAGGCATCTCAAAGATTTACCTCTGAGCATCAATCGTCCAGAATTTAACAAAGGTTACTCTTTGTTTGTATTCAATCTCAACTCGGGAGAAGACAACAACACTTTGTCCCCCATTTCCAATGAAAATCTAAGACTGGTGATGAGATGCAGAGTTCCCCTGTCCCCACACTACCACTCTGATTGTGCTTATTATGATTCCATTTTGGAGATCAACTCTAAACGAAAGGTGCTGGTGGATTATTATTAATTAAAATAAAAAAATGGATAATCATTAGCTGAAAAATCTTTTGCATCGTCTGTTGGGTGATGTATTTTGCGGTGTGTGGGCCTCGGACCAGCTCCCCTTGCTGACTTTGTTGTTCAGAACCCCCGCGTACTTTATCATCAACACACACTCGTTTCACATGCTTGGTGAACACTGGCTGGCTTTAACTCTGAGAGAAAATGGCATAGCCACCTTTTTCGACTCTTATGGTCTGCCTCTTGACTTTGCTCATTACCCTTCGAGTATCTTGCAGTTTTTGGAAGACCGATCTACAGAGATATTGTACCACAATCGACAGCTTCAACACCCCCTGTCCAGCACCTGTGGTCAAAACTACATTTATTATCTCTGCCAGCGTGCCTGCGGATTATCATTTCGACGTGTACTGCCTTTGTACCACCAGGATGCATCCAAAAATGATATGACTCTTGACTGTGAAAAAATACAAGCGCTGTATCCGAAAGTCTACACCCTGTGACTCTTTTACCCACGTGACTTGCTCTTTACAAATGTTTAAAGATTGCTACAGTTGATCACTGATGAATAAAGATTTTATTGAGTATGAGTCATTTGTTACATTTATGGGGAAAAGTTGATCGATGCAGAAGGTTTTTTCTTGTTTTTTTTCATCCTCTCCCTCTTCCAATGGTCTAATCCATTGTGGAGATAGGTTGACCTTTCTTCTCTACTTGTTCTTCTCCCTGCCAAAGGCCAGGCATGTCGTCCGTTTTGAGACAACGAAACTGTTCACATGCATATTTTTTAATTTTTTCAGAAAAACTCAATCCGCGTTCACTTAAAATCTCCCTCATTTGAACGTCCAAATCCTCTTCGGCTGTCTGATAGAAGTAGAAGATTTGGGGCGGGTCAGGCGGCTCAACTGCTGGGGTGAGAGGAGAAACATTTTCTGGGTCGTCTTCAGAGACATATTATTTTCTAATAAGTCCTCCTACAAGATTTGCGATGATAAGACATAAGATAATACTTTATTGATCCCTGGAGGGAAATTTAGTTGTTACAGCAGCATAAACAGAAATAACACATTTCACAAGAAACTAGAGAAATATAAAGCAAGTAACAAAGAGCTTAGAAAATTAAATATGTTATATACAGAATAACCATAAGCAACTAGAAAAAAGATATAAAGTAAGTAACAAATAAGCTAAAAAATCGAATATACAGAATAACCATAAAAAGAAATGAATTGCACAGCGGTGTAATTATGTTCTACATCATGAATATCATGATGTAGGTATAGGTATAGGTATAGTGGGTGAAAGTAGGGGTAAAAGAAATCTGCCCGTCTGCTTCGTTTTGCATTTCAAACCCACTTTTCTGTCCGCCAGCAGTCTGATAATTTTATTCTGTCTCTTTAGTTTTGTGTATTGCTGAGATGAGAGGGGAATGTTGCCTTTCAAAAGATTGACTGCAATCTCACACTAGGCATTGAGAAAGCCCAGCGAGGAGTGAGCTAGAATATCTTGACGTTTCTGAGGCATAGCCTGCTGTATTTGCCTCGATGAAATACATTTTGAGTGAGCATCATGACGCTCATATGTCTATGATGTCTGTACTGCGTGAAAATTCTAACCACTTAGGGGTGGTCAGAGGCCTGAAAAATAACATCGTCCAGAATAATCAAATGACTTGAGAAAAATCCAATGAATGCTTAGGAGGAAACAGGTTGTTGTCTTCAGAAGACTCAGGTCTTCTACAAATTTAATATTTTTATTCATCTTTTGCAGTTCAGCATACATAGGTTGAGAGGAAGTATAAATCCACAGTACATTTTCAGGTTTCTTCAGAGGCCGCTGTGTGTCTCAACTTCATGGCACAGGTCCTGCCTCCGTAAAGAGCTTGACATGGGGAGAGCGGTTCGGGGGCTCGAAAGTGCTCAAGAAATGCTTTCAGCCCAGGATGAGAGCTCTTCATCTCTGACCATTCATGCTCTCTCATGTACAAATGCTGTAAACGGTTTTTAGTCTTTGTAATTTCTCACATGTAGCTTCATGCAATGTTTCATAGGGGCCTCCTGTCAAAGGGCATGTCTCGTGAGGTTGAAAGCAGGTAGGACAGCCGTGAAAGGGTCCACCCCCGTATCGTTGAGAAACTGGTTCCTGAATTATTGAAATTATCCTCTAAGAGGATACTGACATCGTTTTTACAATAATGCAGACCTTCCTTTTCAAAATGAAAAATGCCCAGAGATGCTGTTTCATACCAGCTGTTAAACTCTGCTTTCTACACCGTAATCGCTGGGTGGAGGGTAGGGACCGACATATCTCAGGCGCTCCTTTGAGTTGAACCTGTGAGGGAAGTATCCCTTGCTCTGATCGATAAAACCTAAGTTTTATGAAAGTCAACGAAAGTCAATGAATTTTAAGTGGGAATCAGGTCTGAAATCAGAACTTTACTGCCGTGCATGATGAGGTGAGAAGGTTTGTAACCCAGTTCTATCATGCACATGAGGATCAGGTAGCTGTCAAAACCTCAAGTGTTGTGGTCTATAAACGTGGCTCCCTGGTAAAGGGGTCCTGAAATGCAGGAGAAAGTCTCTCAAACAGTCTAAACCGTAAGAGGCCCACTCTTCACCCTTCCATGTTTTGGTGCACACCAAGTAAGGGATGTGCACCCCATCCCTGTCGACGAATGTTTCGAAATCATAGGAAATCAATTTTTCACTGTGCTTCGTCACCGGCGGAAGAGGATGGATGTAGCATTGGTGCTGCTCCGCACTCAGGCTGTCGAGGGCTACTTTTTCCCCACAGATGTGACACGTCTTCAGAGGAAAGGTGTGAGACTTTGCTCTTTTACTGATGGGAGCAAGGTACAGATTTTTGCAATCCCTACATCTTTTAATCATACTGCAAGTACTGATGTGCTTTTCACTCCTCTGCTGAGGCTCTTTGTGTCTGGAAAAGCTCAAAGGCATACAACACATCCTACACATACCACACACCCAGTCCTGACAGTATACATGCCTGAGATCCTCTCCAACTGGACAGAGGTCACAGCAGACAGGGCAGTAGCCAGTGCAATGGTGCATGTGAGAGTTTTTGAATGTCTTGTAACAATACTGACAAATGTGTCTAGCGCCCAGAAAACCTTTCAGATTAAGTATGCCGTAGTAATGATTTTGGAATAAAAGCAAAAACAGAGGATTTGAACGATCAGGAAAGTCAGTCTCAAAATAAAAGAGAGGACGCCTGTCTGTAGTTCTGTGAAAGACAATTTTACGTCTGAGAATATTTTCAAATTTTCCAACATCGCTAAAGGTCACGGATGTCTGTTCACTCAGACTTGCGAGATGCTGCAACTCTCTCCCTTTTTCTACAGCCTTGTTGATAGTGACCCCGGGGTTTGTGAGGTAAACTAGGCAGATGGTGAAGCAGAGACGATCATCACTACTGTATGACACATACAGATGACGTTTCCTCTTTTGGATGATTTCACAGTTTAAAATTTTGTGCAGTTTTCGACACTCCCGCTAGGATTTCTCACCACCTGGACGATTAATTCCAGGTTATCGTCTGAGGCGATATCTGCGTTGGATTGTACTAACCTTTTTAGCAGACCCTGAAAGGCGGGAAGGATGCCATCCCCGTTTACGTCGATGGTCATGGAGATGTCCATTCCCCTTTCAACTCTAGCTGGATCACGTCATTTCGTCTAGCATTTTGCCTCCTCAGCCAGATCTCAGAGGATGCTCATAACATCTATGTAAAATTGTGCAAGATCGGGTACATTTTCGGGGGGAGGGGTGGCGAAGGTACGTCTTATTTCATTGTTGTTAAAGCGGCTGCGGATTCCCGTTCTGGAAGTGGACGGAGGGTAGGAATCGGCGGGGATTCTAAAATTTCCCCCTCGATGCTCTGGAACAGGGTCTGTCTCTGACGAAGAGGGTACCAGCGATGCTGCTTGGGCATTGTTGACGGGTGAGCTAGGGGAGGTGAGGCTTTGAAGAGCATTTTCTAAGGGCTGAAAATAATGTTCTGGGTTTGGAGGGTTTGCTGCTGCTGACAAAAGTACAAGATGCTGGAGAGCATTTTTTTAAGGGTTGAAAGTAATTCTCTGCACCAGAATTTTGAACATTTATTTCAGAAACAAGTGGAAGGTTATTCAGTTCTTCTACAATTTCTTCTAACTCTTCAGGAACTACTATGAACTCTTTATCCATTTCTCTTTTTTTAAAACGAAGAGTGGAATGCTGCATTATTGATATTGATATTCACCACTATGATCCCTCCGGCGTCGAGAATGCTGGAAGCAGGAACCAGAACTGTGAGGCTGAAATCCTCCTTTAAATTGCATAGGTTCCCAGATCTTCAACTGTTGGTCTGATGTATGAACCTCTGGCTGCTGATTGGCTGGACTGGCAGGTTCAGGCTCTGTAAACATACGCACAGATAATAATATTTTTTATAATTTTAAATGATAAAAAAACTTCAACTTCACTCCTCTTTCTTCAAAGACCAGTAATGTATTTTTTTAAATCAACTATTTTTTTTTGGGGGGTAAAACAAGAAAGAGACTTACAGGTTACATCCAGAACATCAACGGTGTCTCTCACCGATGGGATGTTTTCAGGAGGCAAATCCTTAAGAGGCGCTAGTTGAAATTCTGTGGACATGCATGCATACAAAATAATTGAATGATTATTTGAACAAATTCATTTACTTTTTAAAATAAATACGAGGAAACTACTCTTTAAACGTATTCTCATGATGACTTCTAAGTTACACAGTACACCGCCGGCCTCTAGGGCGGCGCTGCTCTCTAAACATTACCAGAAGATTCTGACTGGCACGGCCCCTCGCACGACCTCGCTTCCTATCCGGTCTTCATTTAAAAGTTTGAGCGTGGTAGAAACGAGGAAGCGAACCATAAGCAGTGTTTCTTTGGGTTTTGGAAGAAAATACAAATAAAACCAAAGACTTAACTGTTACAGGAGGAGTGTCCTTTTTTTCTGGAACTTCAGGCTCGACATTTTTGGATCCCTATGTACCGACGTTAGTTTCTCACTTGCACATTTATACCTTTCTCTGTTTTTATTTTTCTTTGATGAACCCTGAAACAACAAATGCCTCATCACGAGATGCCTTAGAGGCTGCAACATTGCATATTGACCTTCTGATCTGAAACTCTGTGTGAAACTTTCTGCAGATCCGAACCTTCAGACATTTTGCAGAGAGTAAGGACAAGAACCATGGAAGAACAGGAAAATGACTTTTGTCACACCTCAATTTTATTTTTATTTTATTTTGTAACTGTAAAGTTTGTATTTTCAGAACTTTCAACGCTTTTTATATATATTATATCATCCTGCAGAAAATTGATGGAGAGGTGTGATGATGTGGGGAGGGGTTTTCCCAGGGATACAAGCGGCGGAAGCAAATTGGAGGAGGGGTTTTCCCAAGGGCGGGGGTTGGAAGCGCGTTGTAGCAAACGGAGGAATTGGACATTATTTTCTCACCTTTGTGATGCGCTCGAATCAACAAAGGGTGCCTTAGAGGCTACAACATTGCATTTTGACTATTTGATCTGAAACTCTGTCACTTAGCACGTGTGTGTGTGGTACTTTCTGCAGAGAGGGAGGACAAGCAGGAGCAGGAGGACCACTGCACAGGAGCTTCTACAACCAATGTTTACATCAAGCACCGAAATGTAATTCATTGGGCGGAGTTAGGGTGTGGCGTCATATAGGGGATGGGTCCAGTGGGCGGGGTTAGAACGTGACGTCATGTGGGGCGCGGGGTCCGATGGGTGGGGTTAATAAGTGGCATCATACAAAGGGTGGGGTCACGTCACGTGGTGGAGGGTTGGGGGGGTCATAAATTAGGGGGGTCATAAATCTTTTTGACAGAAGGGTGTACCCTTTCTCTCTCACAGGTACTGACAGGTTTGAGATGCTAAGAGAGAAAGAGGTTAGGGCTGGGTAGAAAAGGGTAGAAGGGTTAGGATTTGGCAAAGCAAGGGGGGGGGTTTAGGGATGGAAGAGGCATTCAGATGGTGGAGGAAGTAAAGGTGATATATATATATATAAATATATATAAATATATATATATATAATTTAATATAATATAATTATATATATATATATTTATTTATTTATTTTTTGTTAACTTAAGAAGACAAAACAATTAATGTGGAAGAAAAACAGCACTTAGTCCTGCTCAGAAAAGGTAGGTTCAAGCCATTTTTTTGGCCATTTTAAATTTTCTGTTTTCTCTTTTATTTATATTTTTGCTATTTTTGCTACTTTCACAAAATCCTCCTGTTATTTTTAGTTACCTGTCTATTCATTTACTCAGTTTTAATACATGTTTAGGCCCAAGGGAATTTTTGTTCTTAATTTTTAAATCCACAGTCTCTCCTGTCTCTTTCATTGGCCCTCTGTCCAATTGGCACACATCTGGATGCCAGTAATTCTCAGGTGCTGTACCGAATGCATCTGAAAATGTTGTACCAGGGGGGTGGTCAATCTGCCCTCTTCAAGAGTGCGGATGTGCTGTTGAAGTCTGGTTAGTAGTTTTCCCCGTTTCCCCCACATTCATCTTTCCACAGGAATCACAGACAATACAATAAATAAAGTTATGGCTGTGGAGGCTGAACTCACCAATTATTGGTAGTCCAGCACCCCTGTATGGATTAAATAAAAACTTCCTTTGGTTAAATGCCCAGTGTCTTTCCCCGTTCCTTCTGGTCACATGTCTGCAGAACCCCTGCTGCTCGAACCTCGGTGGAGGACCCAACGATGGAGCTCACAGGAGCGAGAGATGCCAATGTCTGCTTTTTAATGAATCTGAGGAATCTACTGGAGTATCCTCTCTGTCTGAGGCTATGAAAGAGGATGGAGATGGCATGATCAAGATCAGTCTCTCGTGAAGAAATTCTATGGAAGCGAATGATCTGGGACTTGACTACCTTTGAAAGTGTGTCTGGGGTGGTAGCTGGCTTTATGGAGTAATGCGTGTGTATCTGTAGGTTTAAAATAAACTTGGGTTAGTAGTCTTTTACTATGTGTGTTTATTTTTTCAAAAAAAACAGTTGTGTCCAGAAAATTAATTTCATCCGGATGTATATTATATTTTAATTTGATTGAGGGGTGGTGATTGTTGAGGATCTCGATAAACTCATAAAAACTCTTTCCCGTGCTCCCACGCTCCTACGATGTCATCGAGGAAGCGTATGTAGAAGGTGGGTTTTAATTGACATTTGATTAGCACCTCTTGCTCCCACTCGTTCATATAAATGTTAGTGTAGGAAGGAGCATACCTGTGTCCCATCACCGTGCCCTCCACCTGTAAGTACTGTTGGTTATTGAATTCAAAATCATTGCATTTCAGACATATTAATGTCAAGTAATTGCAAAATTTCAGCGTCTGGTCTCTGTTCATTAGGGTACCGGTGAAATAGACACTGGACGGCCTGGAGCCCCATCTCCATGTTGTTTGTATATAAACTACCGATGTCAGTGGTGAAAATGATAGGTGTCTTTGAGGTAGCTGGGATGCCTGCAGGAAAGGGGACCTAGTTAAGAGTCTATGTATAGCACAACATTATCCCTGTGAGACCTGAACTATGAAAGAATGGTCAGAAAATTCTAATTTTTCAAATATGAACTCTTTATTTGTCCCTGTGACAAAATGTAAAAAAAAAATAATTAAAAAAATAAATTCTAATTAAATTTTTTGTTTGTATCACACATGTCAAAACATTTGGAAAAGTGAGGGGGGTCCACCAGGAGTCAGTATACGAGCATAAGAGTTCATCTAAAAGGGTTAAATGCAAAGTTTATGCTTGATGGTGATGCAATGAGTCCCAGAAATGTGGGTATCATATATGATACGTACGGGCTCACAGGGTTATATGTTCTGCTGCTACAGTCTGAGACTATCGGCCTGCCGGGGGGAACCACGTAGGGAATTGTCCAGGTGTTTGGGTCCTTGTTAATCTTAGGGAGGAGATAAAACTGTCTGTTGCGTGGTGGGTTGGGTCCAAATAAGAAGTCCCATTGCTTGGCAGTTATATACTTTTTGTGATGTAAACTTTTAATAATTTCATGGATGGGAAATTATTAAAAGGGGACTGGCTGCAGCTGTAAGGGTTGTGTTCACTGTGTGAGTTCATTATGTATGAGGGGCTGACGTGGTGGTAACGTATCGTGTCACTTCCTGTTTGCTGCTTCTGCACTGTGGTGTTACGAGTGTTATCCTAGCTTATTAATCAACTCTTACTTTGCCGTGTTCTGTGGTCAATCTCTGAATTCCTGTACACGTATATTGCTTTAGTTAAACATCTGTGGTGCATGTGTTCCATCAGGATTTAACACTACACTCTAATCTAATCACTCTATCTTTGGTCCGCTAGCTTAGCTGATAGCAATGGCTTCTCTTTCTCCTACTGTCTCTCCTGCTGTCTCTCTTGCTGTCTCTCCTCTCTCTTGCACGGTGTGTGAAATGTTCAGTTACTCCTCTGCCTCCTTTAGCGATAATGGTATGTGTAATAAATGTAGCATTTTTGTAGCATTGGAGGCGAGACTTAGGGAAGTAGAGGCTCGGCTCTGCACCATAGATAATCGCCCCACAGCAGCGCTAGCTAGTCAGTCCACTGTAGCTGATGTGGACCAGCCTAAATTAGCTACAGCTAGCCGTCCTACGTTAGCTCCTGTCAGCCGTTCCCCGGCAGCAGACGGGAAGCCAGGGCGGCTGGGTGGCAGTCCGAAGGAAACATAGCATGAAACAACGGCCCGTGGTTCACCATAAACCGCTTCATGTTTGAAACAGATTTTCCCCAATCATCGACACACCCGCTGAGGAAAAAACTCTGGTTATTGGCAGCTCCATTTTGCGAAATGTGAAGTTAGAGACTCCAGCGACCATAGTTAAATGCATTCCTGGGGCCAGAGCGGGCGACGTTAAATCGTATTTAAAACTGCTGGCTAAGGATAAACGTAGATTTGGTAAGATCGTTATTCACGTCGGCGGTAATGACACCCGATTACGCCAATTGGAGGTCACTAAAATTAATGTGGAATCAGTGTGTAACTACGCCAAAACAATGTAGGACTCCGTAGTGTTCTCTGGACCCCTGCCCGATTTGACCAGTGATGACATGTTTAACCGCAGGTCATCATTACGTTGCTGGCTGTCTAGGTGGTGTCCAGCAAACAACGTGGCCTTCATTGACAACTGGAAAACTTTTTGGGGAAAACCTGGTCTGATTAGGAGAGACGGCATCCATCCCACTTTGGATGGTGCAGCTCTCATATCTAGAAATATGACAGATTTTATTAGAAAACCAAAGTCATGACAACCCAGAGTTGATAAGGGATGCAGAGTTGCAGTCCTACACGCTTCTCTGGAGTTTCTCTAGAGCTGTCACCTACCCATGATTCTCATGATTCTTATTATTCCTACCATTCTAACGATTCCCTTTATCCTATAGAGACTGTGTCTGCTCCCCGTCAACAAAAAGTGCATAAATTAAAAAATGCAAGAGGTGTTATTCATAAAAACCTCAAAAAAAAAAAATACTACAAAAGCATCTGAACCTAAAAACATCACAATCAGATGTGGGCTATTAAACATTAGATCTCTCTTGTCTAAATCTCTGTTAGTAAATGATTTGATAATGGATCAGCAGATTGATTTATTCTGCCTGACTGAGTCCTGGCTGCAGGAGGAAGAGTATGTCAGTCTAAATGAGTCAACCCCTGCTAGTCATATTAATTATCACATTCCTCGAGGCACAGGCCGAGGAGGAGGAGTGGCAGCAATCTACCACTCAAGTTTATTAATTAATCCTAGACCTAAGCCGAAATATAGTACATTTGAAAGCCTTATCCTCAGCCTCTCACATCCAAATTGGAAGACAGAAAAACCAGTACTATTTGCTGCGGTGTATCGTCCACCTGCTGCTTACTCAGAGTTTTTGTCTGAATTCACTGAATTTTTATCTGATTTAGTGCTTAGTACGGATAGAGCAATTATAGTGGGCTCTTTAATATTCATGTCGATACCCACAATGACAGCCTTAAGACTGCTTTCTATTCAGTATTAGACTCAATTGGCTTTTTACAAAATGTTAACAAACCAACTCACTGTTTTAATCACACCCTTGATCTTGTACTGACCTATGGCATAGAAGCTGAATATTTGACAGTATTCCCTCAGAACCCTGTTTTATCCCATCATTCTTTAGTAACATTTGAATTTACAATAATGAACTGCACAGCATCTGGGAAAAAAATGAACTACTGTAGACATTTGTCTGATAATGCTGTTACCAAATATAAGGAAGTTATTCCATCTTTATTATCTCTGCTGCCATGTGCCAGTTTTACAGAGGGCAATGGCCTAAACGTTACCCCAGCAGATATAGACTATCTAGTTAATAATACTGCTGCTTCATTGCGTTCAACCCTTGACTCTGTTGCCCCTTTGAGGATGTCTAGCATCAGCATCTTTAGAAATGTCTGCCAGTCCTGATTTGTTGTTAGACTGTTTCTTTCCCATAGATCTAGCTGAATTGACTTCAATAGTTTCTAAATCTAAATCATCAACATGTCTTTTGGATCCTATCCCGACCAGACAGGAGGAACTGCAACCTTAAAAGCCTGTGGAACATATCCTGTTACCAAAGAGAGATTTATCTGATCTAATATGTTAGTGTCAATCAAAGGCAACACATCTTTAAGAAGTCTGGTTGGGATAGGATCCAAAAGACATGTTGATGATTTAGATTTAGAAACTATTGAAGTCAATTCAGTGAGATCTATGGGAGAGAAACAGTCTAACGACAAATCAGGACTGGCAGACATTTCTAAAGATGCTGATGCTAGACATACCTACATCATTAACAGTTGTAGGCGGGATAAGATGGATTCTGTCTCTAATGTCCACTATTTTGTTGCGAAAGAAGCTCATAAAGTCATCACTAGTGAGAGCTAGAGGGATGGATGGTTCAACAGAGCCATTGCTCTTTGTCAGCCTGGCTACAGTGCTGAAAAGAAACCGAGGGTTGTTCTTGTTTTCCTCTATTAATGATGAGTAATAGGCAGTTCTTGCCTTACGAATGGCTTTTTTATACATTATAAAGCTGTCTTTCCAGGCTAGGCGGAATTCCTCTAAATTAGTAGATAACCATTTCCTTTCCAGCTTTCGTGACATCTGCTTTAAAGTACGTATTTGTGAATCGTATCAGGGAGCTAGCTTCCTCTTATTACTGACCTTCTTTTTCAAAGGGGCAACAGAGTCAAGGGTTGAACGCAATGAAGCAGCAGTATTATCAACTAGATAGTCTATATCTGCTGGAGTAACGTTTAGGCCATTGCCCTCTGTAAAACTGGTACATGACAGCGGAGATAATAAAGATGGAATAGCTTCCTTATATTTGATAACAGCATTATCAGACAAATATCTACAGTAGTTAATTTTTTTCCCGGATGCTGTGCAGTTCGTTATTGTAAATTCAAATGTTACTAAAGAATGATCAGATAAAACGGTTCTGAGGGAATACTGTCAAAAATTCAGCTTCTATGCCATAGGTCAGTACAAGATCAAGGGTGTGATTAAAACAGTGAGTTGGTTTGTTAACATTTTGTAAAAAGCCAATTGAGTCTAATACTGAATAGAAAGCAGTCTTAAGGCTGTCATTGTGGGTATCGACATGAATATTAAAGTCGCCCACTATAATTGCTTTTTCCGTACTAAGCACTAAATCAGATAAAAATTCAGTGAATTCAGACAAAAACTCTGAGTAAGCAGCAGGTGGACGATACACCACAGCAAATAGTACTGGTTTTTCTGTCTTCCAATTTGGATGTGAGAGGCTGAGGATAAGGCTTTCAAATGTACTATATTTCGGCTTAGGTCTAGGATTAATTAGTAAACTTGAGCGGTAGATTGCTGCCACTCCTCCTCCTCGGCCTGTGCCTCGAGGAATGTGATAATTAATATGACTAGCAGGGGTTGACTCATTTAGACTTACATACATACTATTCCTCCTGCAGCCAGGTCTCAGTCAGGCAGAATAAATCAATCTGCTGATCCATTATCAAATCATTTACTAACAGAGATTTAGACAAGAGAGATCTAATGATCACTTGCTGCTGTTTATTGTCTACAATGATCTATTTCTTACACATTTAATGTTCCATTCTGCTACAGATAAATATTGGATTAATATTCTTTGCAGACTGTAATGTAAATAATTACCAGTCATGACAGCTTTTTGCCTCTGTGCTCTGTTTCCTATTATAACTGTAACCTGCTGAGCATACATTATCCAATAACTGTTCACTAACTGTAATGTAAATGCTGACCCACTAATATTGTTTGTATTATGCTGCATGTCCTTCTCCCCCTCTCCTCCATTCCTAGCTGTCCTGTCTTCCTCCTTTTCCTCCTTTCACCCAGCCCGGCCATCGGCAGGAGGGTCCCCCATCTGAGCCAGGTTCTGCTCAAAGTTTCTTCTTGTTAAAAGGGAGTTTTCCTTGCCACTGTCGCCTTTAGTGCTTGCTCTGGGGTCAGGCTCTGGGTCTCTGTAAAGCGCTTTGAGACAATTTTGATTGTGGAAGGCGCTATATAAATAAAATTGAATTGAATTGAATTGAATTGGATGCGCATCTGTGTTTGGTTTTGGATGCTCTTATCAATGGCTTTATAGTACTTTACATTCTTTAATTGTTTATGCGCCTCGAAGGCATATTGTTGTTTATCTATAATGAGTATTTTGGACCCTTTACCCGCCGGCTTAATTATAATATTTGGATTATTTTATAAATCTTTTATTGCTCATCTGTCCTCTGCTGTACGGGGATCTACTTTTTCCAGCGGAGGAACGTGAGTATTTAAATGTTGAATATCCGATTGGATGAGGGTTTTCACTCTGTCGTCAAGTGTGTCCCATGGAGGTTCCCAGTTCCCAGACAGCAGAGTGAACGGTACTGCATCTGGATTATCGTTTTGGAAATAATCTATTAGCTTAATTCTTCTATGATACCGGCATAGATCCCTACGCAGTTCAGCTTGGTCAAAAGCTGTGGGAGGTGGAATAAAAGTAAGACCCCATTCCAGCAGGCATATTTAAGTTTTGCTTGGTTGAAATATTGTGGATAAGTTCAGAATATTGGAAGAAGAGCCCCAGGACAGATTGATTTCTACCGACGGACCGAGACCCCTGCCAGCAGCCAGAGGAGAAACGGGAGACCTGGATTGGAGGTAAGTGGGGTTAGGGTTAGGAGGAGGAGGAGAGGGGAAAAGGTGGATAACGGGAGGGGGTAAGGTTGGGGGAGAAGGGGAGGGGCAAATCTGGGGTCCCAGATCGTTCGGCTCGGGCTGGGGGCCCCAGTCCACGGCTCCTGGAAGCCCTCAGTGTCCTGATTAGGCTGTAAATTAATCATAAATTTATTTGTAATTCTGAACACCAGAGCCGGAATATGTGTCCAGCTGTTTCCTGGGTCCAGTGGATATCATCTGCTGACATAAAAAACTGGTTTGACGGCAGCGGCCCCAGGAAAAGAAGATGGCTAGAAATGAAATTGTTAATAATATTCAAGTTGTCCTGTTGTTACTGTGGGAGGAGAGGTGAGTAGTTAATTATGGGGAAAAGAATGTTAGCATTAGGGAAAACAGATTGAGCCCTCCTGTACAAAAGGCGAAGTTGTTTGAGGAGGCAGAGTTGCAGTCCTACACGCTTCTCTGCAGTTTCTCTAGAGCTGTCACCCACCCATGATTCTCATGATTCTCATGATTCTTATTATTCCTACCATTCTAACGATTCCCTTTACCCTATAGAGACTGTGTCTGCTCCCCGTCAACAAAAAGTGCATAAATTAAAAAATGCAAGAGGTGTTACTCATAAAAACCTCAAAAAAATTTATACTACAAAAGCATCTGAACCTAAAAACACCACAATCAGATGTGGGCTATTAAACATTAGATCTCTCTTGTCTAAATCTCTGTTAGTGAATGATTTGATAATGGATCAGCAGATTGATTTATTCTGTCTGACTGAGACCTGGCTGCAGGAGGAAGAGTATGTCAGTCTAAATGAGTCAACCCCTGCTAGTCATATTAATTATCACATTCCTCGAGGCACAGGCCGAGGAGGAGGAGTGGCAGCAATCTACCACTCAAGTTTATTAATTAATCCTAGACCTAAGCCGAAATATAGTACATTTGAAAGCCTTATCCTCAGCCTCTCACATCCAAATTGGAAGACAGAAAAACCAGTCCTGTTTGCTGTGGTGTATCGTCCACCTGCTGCTTACTCAGAGTTTTTGTCTGAATTCACTGAATTTTTATCTGATTTAGTGCTTAGTACGGACAGAGCAATTATAGTGGGCGACTTTAATATTCATGTCGATACCCACAATGACAGCCTTAAGACTGCTTTCTATTCAGTATTAGACTCAATTGGCTTTTTACAAAATGTTAACAAACCAACTCACTGTTTTAATCACACCCTTGATCTTGTACTAACCTATGGCATAGAAGCTGAATATTTGACAGTATTCCCTCAGAACCCTGTTTTATCTGATCATTCTTTAGTAACATTTGAATTTACAATAATGAACTGCACAGCATCTGAGAAAAAAATTAACTACTGTAGATTTCTGTCTGATAATGCTGTTATCAAATATAAGGAAGCTATTCCATCTTTATTATCTCCGCTGCCATGTGCCAGTTTTACTGAGGGCAATGGCCTAAACGTTACTCCAGCAGATATAGACTATCTAGTTGATAATACTGCTGCTTCATTGCGTTCAACCCTTGACTCTGTTGCCCCTTTGAAAAAGAAGGTCAGTAATCAGAGGAAGCTAGCTCCATGGTACAATTCACAAATACGTACTTTAAAGCAGATATCACGAAAGCTGGAAAGGAAATGGTTATCCACTAATTTAGAGGAATTCCGCCTAGCCTGGAAAGACAGCTTTATAACATATAAAAAAGCCCTTCGTAAGGCAAGAACTGGCTATTACTCATCATTAATAGAGGAAAACAAGAACAACCCTAGGTTTCTTTTCAGCACTGTAGCCAGGCTGACAGAGAGCCATAGCTCTGTTGTACCATCCATCCCTCTAGCTCTCACTAGTAATGACTTTATGAGCTTCTTTAGCAACAAAATAGTAGACATTAGAGACAGAATCCATCTCATCCTGCCTACAACTGTTAATGATGTAGGTATGTCTAGAACAGCATCTTTAGAAATGTCTGCCAGTCCTGATTTGTCGTTAGACTGTTTCTCTCCCATAGATCTAGCTGAATTGACTTCAATAGTTTCTAAATCTAAATCATCAACATGTCTTTTGGATCCTATCCCGACCAGACTTCTTAAAGATGTGTTGCCTTTGATTGGCACTCACATATTAGATCAGATAAATCTCTCGTTGGTTACAGGATATGTCCCACAGGCTTTTAAGGTTGCAGTTATCAAACCTTTACTTAAAAAGCCTTCTCTGGACTCTGACATTTTGGCAAACTATAGACCTATATCCAATCTCCCCTTTAATTCTAAAATTCTTGAAAAGGCTGTTGCAACTCAGTTGTGTGACCATCTACATAGGAACGGTTTGTTTGAAGTTTTTCAGTCAGGATTTAGAGTTCATCATAGCACAGAGACAGCACTGGTGAAAGTTACCAACGACCTTCTTATAGCATCAGATAATGGACTCGTCTCTATACTTGTCCTGCTAGATCTTAGTGCTGCATTTGACACCATTGATCATAATATCCTATTGGAAAGATTGGAACATGTTATTGGGATTAAAGGAACAGCACTAGGCTGGTTTAAATCATATCTATCAGATAGATACCAGTTTGTTCATGTTAATGATGATCCCTCCATATATACCAGAGTAAGTCATGGAGTTCCACAGGGTTCTGTGCTTGGACCGATACTGTTCACCTTATACATGCTTCCCCTAGGCAATATTATCAGGAAGCATGGAATAAATTTCCATTGCTATGCGGATGATACCCAGCTATATTTATCTATGAAACCAGACGAAACAGATCAGTTAACCATACTTCAGGCATGTCTTAAAGACATAAAGGCCTGGATGACCTGTAACTTTCTTCTTCTGAATTCAGACAAAACTGAGGTTATTTTGTTTGGTCCCAAACACCTCAGAAACAGTTTATCTAATCATATAGTTACTCTGGATGGCATTAATTTAGCCTCCAGTACGACTGTGAGGAACCTTGGAGTTATTTTTGATCAGGATTTGTCCTTTAACTCACATATAAAACAAGTCTCTAGGACCGCCTTCTTTCACCTGCGCAATATCAGTAAGATTAGGAACATTCTGTCGCAGAGTGATGCTGAAAAATTAGTCCATGCTTTTGTTACTTCTAGGCTGGACTACTGTAATTCCCTATTATCAGGATGTCCAGTTAACTCTATAAAAAGCATCCAGCTGATCTAAAATGCTGCAGCGAGAGTACTGACTGGAATTAGCAAGAGAGATCACATTACTCCTGTACTAACTTCTCTTCATTGGCTTCCTGGAAAATCCAGAATTGATTTTAAAATCCTTCTCCTTACATATAAGGCCCTCAATGGCCAGGCTCCTTCATATCTCAAAGAGCTGATAGTACCATATCATCCTAACAGATTGCTTCGTTCCCAGAATGCAGGTTTGCTTATGGTTCCCAAAATCTCTAAAAGTAGAATGGGAGGCCGAGCCTTTAGCTATCAGGCCCCTCTCCTATGGAACCAACTGCCAGTTTGGGTTCGGGAAGCAGACACCCTCTCTAATTTTAAAACGAAGCTTAAAACCTTCTTGTTTGATAAAGCTTATAATTAGTTGTAGTTACAGTCCTAGTTATTTATTAAACTTATAGCTAGTCACAATTATCTCTATAGACACTGTTACAGTTAAGGATATAGCCCTTAGTAGGGCTGGCTCAGGCAACTGAATCATCCCCTAGTTATGCTGCTATAGGCCTAGGCTGCTGGGGGACATCCCATGATTTACTGCGCACTTCTTCTTCTTTCTCTTTCTCTCCTCAGACCCACTCTCAAATTTATTAGCCTTTATTACATGTCATTAACTCTGTGTCCTCTCTGTCCCGTAGTCCTGTGTTTGTTTCTCTCTGGTCTCTCTTTCTCTGTACCTTACTGCAGGTACCTCTGGCTCCGGAGCTGCATGTCCTATGGTCCTGGCTCCACCCACCTGCTGCTGTTTATTGTTTACAATGATCTATTTCTAACATGTTTAATGTTCCGTTCTGCTACAGATAAATATTTGATTAATATTCTTTGCAAACTGTAATGTAAATAATTACCAGTCATGACAGCTTTTTGCCTCGGTGCTCTGTTTCATAATTCTAATCTGCTGAGCACACATTATCCAATAACTGTTCACTAACTGTAATGTAAATACTGACCCACATTGTCTGTATTATGCTGCATGTCTTTCTCCCCCTCTCCTCCATTCCTAGCTGTCCTATCTTCCTCCTTTTCCTCCTTTCACCCAGCCCGGCCATCGGCAGGAGGGTCCCCCATCTGAGCCAGGTTCTGCTCAAGGTTTCTTCCTGTTAAAAGGGAGTTTTCCTTGCCACTGTCGCCTTAAGTGCTTGCTCTGGGTTCAGGCTCTGGGTCTCTGTAAAGCGCTTTGAGACAATTTTGATTGTGGAAGGCGCTATATAAATAAAATTGAATTGAATTGAATTGAATGTTTTGTGTGGATCCTGATCCCTGTTATTTATCCCTACTGAGAGCACCACCAACTTGACCACAGGGTGTTCGGGTATTTTTTCCAAAATGTGTTGGAAATGATAAAAAGCTGCCCTGGGATAGCTGTCTATCTGGATGTTTTTATTGTTGTATGGTGGCATGCGGTTGAGATTTGAGTCTCCCAAAAACCAAATAGGCTTTTTTCTTTTGAAATTCCAGTCCAGAATCTTCCTCCCTTTTCTGGCCTTGTGCTGGCATGGGAGGTACACAGCCCCCAGTGAGTGGTTGGAGGCCAATGCACCAGCTGCCCCAGCCACCGGCTCATCTGTGTGGTGCCCAGAGGTCAAAGCAGTGTCCACCAGGGGCCCTGTTGAAGTAATTTGGGTGGGCTCAGATCGGGTCACTTTGCCATGCAGGTCAGTATAGTTACACTTTTTTGACCCTTGAGTCATCATGTTCACTCCCACCAACTTTTTTCCTTCGAACAGGCTTGGCCCCTGTGTGGGATCAGATTTTTTCTCATGCCTCGGCCCGGCACCACAACCTGGAGGGACAACAGATGGAAGATTATTTTCATGGACATCCTGGAATATATTTTGTACATGGGGATTGTTCTCCCTTATTGCCACATTCGAGTAGGTAAATCTAGTATCATTTTTGTTTAAATTTTGTTGTTTGAAGATAACCCTCACTCTTGTTCCTCTTTTCTGCAGGGGATCTCCTCATCCTGTTAACCGACACAAAATCCTCTTCAGATGAGGGTGACGGCAGTCTTTGTTCCCTATCCTGTCCGTGCTGAAGGGAGTGCTGAGGGGCTGCCAAGAGGGTGACCGGGGGAGCTCATGTAGCTGGAGGATTTTGGATTTCCTCCCCAGGGGAGACACACACAATAGGTGAGAGGGCCAGTGGGGATGTTTCCTGCAGATGATATTCATTAAGGAGACTGTGTGGGGCACGACTCGGAATGATTCTGTCGGAGACTCAGTGCGGCCAGAGGCGACTGCGGCAGGGGAAAACGAAGTGCAAGGTAAATTCCTGGAAGTTTACGTCACCTTTGTGTAAAAGGGTTGGCTTGTCCACCATAGGCAACGAACCCCGTGGCTATATGTTCCAAGTGTTAAGTCTGAGAGGGCATGCTTTCCCGTTGGTTATGGCAAGCACATTGGAGGAACCAGGGCGATATCCACAAAGTCCATGTCGATATTGTGGAAGTGATGATCCATATCCATGTTTTATATTTTCTATGTTGTTGTTGTTGTATAGTTGAACTTCACTGACAGTGATTGCGAGGAAGACATCCTGGAACATCTCTTGTTCCTAACACAGGACGTCCTCCCCCTAACCCTAACCCGGATATTGAACGTGGTGTGTAGAATTCCTGGAAGTGCTTTAGTCAGTGTAATATAGGGAAATGCAATACTTCTTAATTCCAAAAAAATATAACATACTGTTTCCTTAGGCTGGTGACCACCACCACCACCACCACCACTACCACCACTACCACCACTCCCCAGTCCGGGAAAAGGAAGAAGAAGAAGAAGAAAAAACAGAAGGACAAACTCCAAAAGGTCAACCAGTCTAAGAATGTGGGAAATGGACCGAAAGTTCCAAAGGAAAAGTGGAAAAATACACATGGACTTCAGGTAGGGAGAAAAAATAGACCTTCTAACAAACAACCACCACTTCCCGATAGAATCAACACTCATGTAAGTAGAGATGAGAGAATGGAAATAGCATATGAACTCTCTTAGTAGATATAAAAGCGGTAACCTTACATTTTCATGTCTTCAGGGTCGACGAAGAGCACTCAACTTTACACCAGAATTTCTCACTATGCTCAGACTTGTCTTCAAAAAGGACATCCAGAAAAAACTCATCACAAAGAGCAGAATCAAACATGTCCTGGATGGAAACCAGCAGTCCTACGGATATGTAGCAAGATGAAACTACCTCAGACGCATGCCCAGGACAGTTGCCTGAGAGAGGGCAAAGGTTATGAGTGAATGGGCGGTAGGTTCATGTTCCTGGAATTGGACCCCCATGCGGTACCGCAGACACATGCCCAGGACAGCTGCTTGATGAGGAGATAGAGGTTAGGAGTGAAGGGTGGGTAAATTCAAGTTTCAGAAATTGGACCTCCATGCGGTAAGTACCAAAGACACATGTCCAGGACAGTTGCTTGACTGAGGTTAGGAGCGAATGGGCGTTAGGTTCATGTTCCTGGAATTGGACCTCCATGCGGTAAGTAACTCAGACATGTGCCCCAAAAGGTAAGCATATTGGAGAATTAAATGGACATCCTGGAAGTGGATGTTGCTTTTGTGGAAATATGGTCGTAAACCATGTGTGTTAGTAAGTGTTTGTGTTTTGATTATTCTGAATAAAGAATCATTAATATTAGGACAATCCTTTAATAGAACAAAATATTGTATTAAAACAATACAATACAGTACAGTACAGCATTAGAACATTAATAACCTCACAGAGAATCATCTTCGCTGTCATTCCCTGTGTCTGAGTTGGACAGCTTTCAGTACTCTGAAGAGTCGTTGTCAGACCATGAGTCTGACTCGCTATGTGATGCCTCGCTGTTGGTGTCCTCGCCCTCTGATGTCTCGCTGTTGGTGTCCTCGCCCTCTGATGGCTCACTGTTTGGCTCCTCACCCAGGTCCCAAATGCCCTCACTCTCCTTGCAAGTCTCTCTCTTCTCTGAGGGTCCCTGGGCCACGTCCATCTCTCCCTCATTGTCCGTAGACAATGTCAGGTGGAATATTTGCTCCTCTGGGTCCCCAGTCTGTTTCTCCCCCCCAGGTGCAACCTCACCAGTATCCTCCGCCATGTCCTCATCCTGGAACCCCCTTCCTCCTGGCCCTCCACCTCAGAGTCCCCCTGTTGGAACTCCTCTTGCTGCTGCTGCTGCTTCTGCTCCTCCTCCTCCTCCCCTTCCTCCTCCTGACTCTCTGCAGTGGAGTCCTCATGGTTGCTCTCCTCCTCCTCCTGGCCCTCCACTTCTGATGATTTTGAAAGAAAGTGAGTTTGGTTAGGTACATTTAGTTTAGGACTAGCTAGCAAGAATATGCAATAGCTATAGTGCTATCATTACACACTCGATAAAACTCACCTTATCCTGTCACTGGCAGGCGGACAGAGTTTATCAAGGACCGCAGGATACTGAGCCTGACTGCCCGTCCCTGTTGTGGTGTAATCTCTGGACCGACCACGTAAAATTTCCGAGCAGTTTTCGGGTCATGGCACATGCTTCTGTTGATTTTCTCTGTCTCCTCAGAGGTGAGAGAGCTATCAGCCTGTAGGAGAGTGGGTGAACATCATCACCAATGTCAAAGGCATTTATATATATTTATATATATCATGGAACACACATATGCTCATGTTATTGTTATGGAATAAGCATTATTGATAAAAGTAACACACCCATGTCGATATCACCGTGCGAAGGTCCTGAAGAGTCGGGGCCCCTGGAAGACCAAAATTCTTCCATGCCTTGGTGAAGTACTCCCCCATGTTGTCCATTTCTTTACCAGACCTAGTAAAGAAAAAGGTCTTTGCCCATTTACTGAAGCCAGGTAGGAGTGGCCTCACTTTGCCAAAGGCCTTAAGGTGTCCCATGATGACCTCTGTGACTGTCACCATTGCCGGGCCGAATGTCTCCAGGGTCTTGTCATCAGCTACCTGTGAAAGTAAGAAGTAGAAGAAACGTTTATAAAAAAGCAACTTACATTTAGATGACAACTTGACAACAGTGTGTTACGCTCCAGAGAGTTGCTTGGCTGAGGGGAAAATTTACGGCTGGATGGTAAGTTGATGTTCCGGAAAAGGGACTTTAGATTTCTGGAATTCTACCTTATAAGACCTCCATGCAGTAAGTGCGAGAGACATATGCCGAGGAGAGTTGCTTGACTGAGGGGATAGAGGTTAGGAGTGAAGGGTGGGTAAGTTCAAGTTCCAGGAAATGGACCTCCATGTGGTAAGTACCAAAGACACATGCTTCAGACAGTTGCTTGACTGAGGGGAAAAGTTAAGGGTGAACGGTGGGTGAGTTCAAGTTCCAGGAAATGGACCTCCATGCGGTAAGTACCAAAGACACATGCCCAGGACAGTTGCTTGACTGAGGGGTTAGAGGTTAGGAGTGAACGGTGGGTAAGTTCAATTTCCGGAAAAGGCACTATATGTTCCAGGTATTCTACGTCATAAAACTTGCATCATTAATAAGTAAACAACTCACCCTGATTGCGAAGCTTTTCTTGTACCCCTGGGCTTTTGAAGACATCATCTATTGTCATGCCCAGGAAGACGCACTTTCTGTGCCCTGTCGTCGCCGCCATAACCCCCACCAACAGTCCAATGACTTGGGCCAGGTAGACCATGTTGCTCGGGTCTGTGGTGAGGTCACGGATGGCAAGCTCAAGTCCATCTTCTGCCAGCTTGATGAAGGACAGGATGTCTTTGCTTCAGTTTAGCTGTAGAAAAAGCTGTATAAATTACATAGTCACATCAGAGTTTGAGAGAATCAACCATTTTAACTACTTTGCATTGAAACAAAACTTTCTTTTTGCTTTTATATTCCAATCTTTGCAGGACGATTTGTGCCCCTAACCCCTTTTTCCACGCAGCCAACTTGTCCAAAATATACATGATGGTTTTAACAGTCATCCGTACTTTGGGTACATTAGCCAGCTTCACGAACTTCAGGAAGGCCTCTATGTCTATAAGGACATGTTTCTGGCTTGTGGGCTTCAGTGTTGCACTGAGTTGTTTGAGGTACCTGATGGTGATGAGTGTTATGACTTGGATTTGGAGAAGACAAAGGAGAGCTACATGCCCATTCAGTTTTACCATGTTGTTTAAAAACAGCAGGGTCATGTCCCCTCCCGACATATAAAGGAGGAACTTTCTGACATAAGCCTTTCTCTGTTTTATGTTCCTCAGTGCTTTGATGTGACGCTTTGGGCCCTAAGAGGGTCTCCTCAAACAAGTCCAACAGGTGGTCTAAAAGAAAATGGTACTGTCTTAAAAGAAGAGCGGGATGTTTATAGTCTCCTTGTAAACAGCAGTAATACTCACCTAAGTTGGGCATGAGGCTCCCACTTTTAGAGGCCGGACTAGCCATGGGATCCCTATTGGGGTTGGCAAGAGCGGAGGATGGAACGGCCATTGGGCGATGCAAGACGGTGTCAGGAGCAGAGAATGGAGCAGCCACGGCACCCTCCCTGCGGGTGTCAGGAGCAGAGGATGGAGCAGCCACGGCACCCTCCCTGCGAGTGTCAGGAGCTGAGGACAGAGCAGCCACGGCACCCTCCCTGCGGGTGTCAGGAGCAGAGGACGGAGCAGCCACGGCACCCTCCCTGCAGGTGTCAGGAGCAGAGGACGCACTCGCCGCATGTTGTTGCAAGTGAGAGGTAGGAGTAGAGCAGGGACTGCTGGCTGTGGAGGCAGATGCTGTTGCAGGATGTAGAGCACACATTTGCTGTGTTACAGCCTGTAGAAGCTCAACCTCCTCCAAGAGCTTTTTAAGCCTCTTTAATTGAGTGCAAGCCATTAACCACATAGATCAAGGTTGCTGTTGGTGGGGACAATGCTCCACTCGGTGCAGGCAGTGCTGGTGGAGGTGGAGATTGGGGTGCAAGGACTGTCGACGGAGTCCCCGGGGGTTGTGTCAGTGGAGCTGGCGGTTGTGGTGGTGGTGTTTGGTAGAGGGTCCGGAGTTTTTCTTTAATTGCTGCTTTCTTGGCCTTGGTCTTGAGTTTTGTCATGCGCATTCCCTGTGGGAAGATTATGAAATGATTGAACGAAAATTGAAATAAGAATACTGTTTATGTTTTCCGTGAAATTGTTGTGTAAAGTGTATCATACAGGGGTTCTCCCATGGGCAGATATGAGGTGCTTGTCCAGCCTCGCGTAGTCTTTCTGCGATTCGCAGTCTTTGATGGGGCACCTCAGTCTCCCACTATATCTTAGATGTTTCTTACTAATCAAGAGACGCCTCTGTTTATCATCCTTCATGCCATGCCGGTCCCGCAGATGGCGGGAAAGGGACACGTAATGTCCTCCACACTCTGGGCACTTGGTCTTTGTCTAGGGTACGGAAAGGCATGGCCATGTAAAATGTTTGAAATCTATATCAATGTCCACAAATGTTGATGAGCAACATTGATTTCCAGATATGTCTATTTACAGGAAGAGCACATCTACATCCAGGATAGTGACCTTAAACATCTACATGAAGGAATATGTCAGATATGTCTACATCCAGGAAGAGCATGTCTACATCCAGGATAGTGACCTTAAACATCTACATGAAAGAATATGTCAGATATGTCTATTTACAGGAAGAGCACGTTTCTATTCAGTGTAGTGACCTTAAAAGAAAAAACAACATGAAATAATTGGGTTCTTACCTTCATGGTCACCGGGTGATAACTGCATGTAAAAACCGCTCGTATTTATATGGGGCTGAGGTTGGACACACCCATTCGGAACGTGCTGATACCAAATTTGTTTTTCCGGAAAAAGCACTGTCTGATTCCAGGAATTCGACCTGCCAACATGAAGGCTTTGGGAAATGGATCTACATTGGGTAAGTGCCACAGACACATGCCCAGGACAGTTACTTCACAGAGGGTAATGTTTTAGAGTGAACAGTGGGTAAGTTCAAATTCCAGAAAAGTTACCTGGATCCGGTAAGTACCACCGAGCTGTATACTGGAATTCCAACTTTTCAACACGTGGTCATGCCAAAATGAATTTTCGGTGTGTAAATTATTATATGGTCTCGTGCTGCCATCTAGTGGATAAAAATAGAAGTGCAAAAGTCCAATTTTTTTGAAAAGGGTTTATTCATTGAAAAAGCGAAATATAATGACATTAAACGCTTTGTTAATTATTCTCGAGGTGTGAAATGTGTGTTTATGCTGTTTTCAGGCATTTAATATGTATAACGTATTAGTTATAAGAATTTGAAAAAAATTCCATATAAGCGACACCGCAATGTCGAGAATTCTACCGATCTGTGCCTAACACCGAGCTAACGGGGCATAATTAAGTGTTATGGGTGAATTTTTTGTGCACTGGCCTACTGATCTGTAAATCCAAAATAAGAAAAAGAGAGGTGGTGGAGGAAAAAGAGGGACAGAGAATAAAAGAGAGAAAAAAATATTGAGGAGTAACCTGGGGATTGAACCTTGGGCTGTTGAGTGGAAGACCAGGGTTTTGCCAGTGGACCGGTTGTGCCGATAGGAGACAGGTGATGGTGGATAAATGGCAATGCAGAAAAACTATTAGAAATACAATTAAAGTGATGATGTAAACTACGTTAGTGGAGGAAATGGAAAAATTACCTATAGTGGGGAATGCAGTGTTTGCGTGTGGATTATGAATGAATTTTCTATTTTTATAATGGTGACTATGTTGTAGTGGGGGTATGAGTCTGTGGTCTGAATATTTGGATCTGATGAGAATGGAATGTAGGTTTTCATGTTTTCTGAATGCTGAATGGGTTGGGGGTTAGGGTTAGGATAGGAGAAAATGGAGAGGTTAAGGTTAGGGTTAGGGTAAGAGAAAAGGTTGGGTTTAGGCATAGGGAGGGGGGAATCAGGTGAGGAAGGAGGAAGATACAAACCCTTGTTTGGGTAGGGGGAAGACAGCTTTGAGGCTGGATCAAACCCAAGGACCTGGGGTGGAGAGGAGTACTGAGGAGACGGAGAGGACGGGAGAGAGTGAGTGGGAGCGAGAGAGGCCAGTGTGGAGTTTTTGATGTGGCGGAGGAATCTTTTAGAATAGTCCCTTGAGCGTAAACTGTTGAAAAGGGTGGAAGTAGCTGTGTGAAAGTCTTTAATATCTGAACAGATACGAAAAAAATGGATGATTTGTGACTTGATAATTCCTTTGAATGTATGTTTTGGGTGGTGTTGGATGGGCCGAAGAAGACTGTAGTATCTAGAAAATTCATATGTGTTGGGTTTATTGTATACTTTACTGTAATGGATGGGTGATGGTTATTGAGGATGTGGATGAAATCTGGGAATGTGGAAGGGTGATGGGGCCAAATGCTGAAAATGTCATCTAGAAAACTGAGGTAGAGTGTAAGTTGGAGGGGGCATCTTTTTCAGGGCTTCTCGCTCCCACTCGCTCACTTCCAAGTTGGCACAGGAAGGGGCGAATCTCTGACCCATGGCTGTCCCGTGTGTCTGTAAATAAAATTGCTTGTTAAATAAAAAGTCATTATTGGTTAAGCATAGATGGATAAGATCGAGGAGTTCAGAGTCAGGGCGGTTTGGGTCCGGATTTATGTAAAAGATTCGAGACTCGAGCACACAGGAATGAGAGGCAAAACACAGGTCTTTAATCCAAACAGGGTCGGTACACAGAGAGGCAGTCCAAACACAGGCAGAGGTATCAAAGTCGCGAGGCAAAGGGAAAAACCGTAAGAAACTAACCAGGTCATAACACACAGGGGAAAACACTAGGAATGAATGCTGGAACGCTTGACTGAACAAAGACGATCTGGCAGAGAACAAAGGAGAGGGCAGGACTTAAATACACTGGAAGGCGGGGAAACGATGAGGCACAGGTGTAGCACATTAGGGGCAGGGCAGGTAATCACTGAGGCGGGAACACAGGAGGACAGGAAGTGAATCTACAAAAAAAGACAAGGGGTTAGCATTTTTCATATTTTTTCATTCATTTTTTGAAAATGATGTTAGGGTTAGAGGTGATTTCAGATAGGGCCCTGCGTTCCGGCCCTGAAAGGTTATCCTGGGGGGGGGGGGGGGGGTGGGTGCGCTCGGAGGGCGTCTCGCCCAGGGAGTAATTCAATGTAGAACCGCTACTGCACATGCAGGTAGGTGGTTAATCAATTAAGTTTATTTAAAGGATGAAGAAAGTTTGCTGAGGACCTGGAAAGGTCCTCCTTTAAGAGGGGACAAGGAGGAAGCATCCAGAATCCCTGCAGGACTCTGGGATCCATCTTCATCACCACCTCTTGTGGACAAACCATTTTGGTGCTGGGTGCCTCCTGCTGCCTCAGGATCATAGTTAGGATGTCTGTGGGTTACAGTCAATAAAATGAAAATTCACAACCCTTCAGAATATATCAGAGATATTAAAACCACTGTCGATCGACTGTTAATAAATAACGTGTGTCAAATGTGACTCACTGAAAATTAGGAACTAAGGCCTCTGGGGACGTGAGGAGCATTTGGGCTTCAACCTCAACGCCCCTCATTTTATTGCTGACGTTCGCTGTCCACACCTGAAACAAGACATTAGATATGAAGTGCAGTTTTTACATGTTTAGACATTAAAATCAGCCTAATGTAACAATTCACTCCAAACTATTTGAATGTTGTTGGGATTCTAGTCTTACCAGCATCAGAAGAGGTTTGGCAACCTCCTCATCAAAATCCTCCAGTTCAAACTCCCAAAGTGGTCAAACAGAAACACAACAGAAGCTTTATCTTGCACTTTATTTCACTACAGACAGACTGGTGAGACATGAGCAGAGTTAAAGGTGTAGTGGTGGACTGTCTGTTTGAGTCTCAGTAACTCAGCGCTCTCTCAGCCAACATTTGCTCTCCTCAAAATTAGGTTGATCATGTCTTCAGCAGTGACCTGAGCTGGGATCTGGTTCTTCTGCTGAACGTTTAGGAGCTGCATCACCACTGCCATCTAAAAAAAACATGTAGGAGATACGTCATCTTTGAGCTTGTCAAGATAATTCTTCAAATAATTTAGCTGGTGTTTTGTATTAGTGTGGGCTTGGGAGGATAGAAGTTCTTATTTATCTTCCAACCCCTTCAATCCACTCACTACTGGACTGGTACGCATTTCATGTTTCATCATATTACATATTTGTATATCTGTATATTTGTATATTTGAAAATATTTTATATAGATTTGTTTGTTTTTTGTTTTGGTTTATACCACTAGAGAGACAACAACTGCCGGCAAAAAATTCCTTGTATGCGTTTGCGTACTTGGCGAATAAAGCTGATTCTGATTCTGACAAGACACGTGACCAGACAAGGGAAATGTCAGTGAAGACCATAAAGTGCCACTATATGTAGACGTCATCTAAGTTTGTGTGTTCACTCTGTGAGTCACCTGCTCACTATTCAATTTAACTCTAAACTCTTTTTCCTTCCCTGTATCCTCAGTTGTTTTGGGTCAGTGAGTCACTGAGGTTCACAGGTGAATACACAAACATTAGACACAGATTTATACAGCTCAGCGTCAGTAGTTATTTTTCAATGCACTTAGTCATTTCAAACTATTTGAAATGAAGTTTCTTTTTTGTTTGTCATATGAGCTTGAGACACATTGTTTGTGCTGAAGGGACAAAAAGAAAGTTTCTTATTACTATTGTAACGGCTGAAGCCAAGAACACGGACACAAACACAGACACACCAGGCAGATGGACAGTGATAATGTCCTGTTACTTAATCAGCTCATATTCTGTCTTAAGGAAAATAAACTTGCATGCATATATTTAAACTACACATGGTCAGTGTCAGTGAACATCACACAGCTTTAACCCTCTACGGCATGGTGTTGCCCTCAGGCAACAAACCACTATTTTTGCCCACATAGGTGATGTTTTGATGTACGTGGCAGTGGGATGCCTGTGTCTGACCCATAAGATGTTCCAGCATCAGGTATTACTGGTTTTGCATGAATCTGTCCACCTTTAGACCCAACAGGCATTAGAGGTATACTTGTGTCTGAATCGTCATCATCATCATCTTGAATCTCTGAGTCTGGTATGTAATCCTCATCGGACTGGTTCTGATCATCATCAAATGTTTGATCCACATCAGAATGCGGTACGCTATCCTGATCTGATGACCGTTCATCCATTTAAAACATTTAAAACATTTAAAAAGCTGCTGCTCCTGAAATGGTGACAAAACACATTTTAGCAAGTTATGGACACTTTATGGGTAGTTTAAAAATTCAAGACTACTTGATACTTACCTGTGATGGGTGTTGGAGGTTAGCATTTGTAATCCGTCTGAGGCAGGATTTATGCCAGACCCCTGAACAAACTGTAACACATTTTCAATATATTAATTTAAACCTTGTGGGTCTGTTTAAGTTGTTCTTGTTTAACAGTATTGATTTGAGATACACACAAACAGCAAAAATGTTTTACCTCAAACATGACACCCTTAGAGATTTTGTCAGTGCCAATGAAGCAAAATGAAACATGTTTAAGTAATCTAGACTTTAATAAATCTCCTGTAACCAAATGAGGTTGCAGTGTTTCATAATGACACTTTTATAACTCATTGTAAAATATTTGATATAACAATCTATGCTGTGTACCAAGGATGAGTGGTTAATCATATGTATTCAGTTGTCAGTTCATTACATACACCTAGGCAAAATCAATGCAGTGTAATATAACTGTCATGAGGCAGCTCGGCTGCCTCTGGGTTTTCTGTTCTTTCTTTCTTTCTTTCTCTTGGTGTGTATGGGGCGGTATGTGTGTGTGTGTATGGGTGCCCTAGGTGTGGGTGTGTTCCAGGTGTTGGATTCCGGGGCGGCTCCTCCCTACTCCCATCTCCCAGATCAGGCTGAGTGCGCGCACCTGTGCCCAATCAGTGGGATCAGATTCTCCACACTGTATGAGGCTTGGCGTTCCTGTCCACCCTCGCCAGATCTTTCCGTCATCATCCGTGGTGACTAGTTCTCTGAGCTCCTCTGCACTGCTTAGTACCTTGAGAAAAGTAATTATTAGACTCTTTTGGATTGACTAACCTACTTTCATCTAACCACCGTGTCTCCCTCTCCTGCAGACGCTTGCAGCCTTTGTTCTCCTGCCTCCGTCCCGCCACTTCAGACCCCGCCACGCCGCTCCGGAATCCCTCCTCTTTCCTTTGCTTTATTTATGCCTTTTTGTTAATAAATCTTCTGAACACTCCCTCACTGTCTGCTTTTGGGTCCTGGCCTGTAACCTTGACTTTGCACAACAATAACAGTCCTAAAATAAATCCTAACTTCATGAAGGGTTCTAATGTTTTTGTTTGAATTGTTTCAGAAGTGTTAATTCAACTTTCTGATCATTTTGGGGGCTGTAATTTGTGGTGCCACTGAACTGTGTTGTGTTATATATATTTTTGGCCAACCCTCATTGACAGAAATGTAGTAAGTAAAAGAATAACAGAAACATCTGTCAGTATGACATAACACAGCTCAGCAACACCACAAACATCATCTTCCAAAATGATCAGAAAGTTGAATTAACACCTCTCTAGAACAATTTCAGCAAAAATATTATAACTTTCATGAAAGAAAATGAATTGCTGGACTGTTGTAAAACACTGAGTTAGTTTTAGCTTGGATGTACCTTATAAACCGCTGACGGAGTCTATGTCCACCTACTGCCATTAGTCATACATTATACTGTATATATCTCACCTCTGCACTTATATCCAAGCCACTTAAAGGAGGATACAGGCCCCACACACTGAGTGAATCAGTCCAAGGAGGATACTGTTGTGCACACAAGGCGATGATTTTGACACTGTTGGAAGAATGTTCTTAAAACGTCAGCAGTTTGAACAGCAAAATGTTTCACATTCACATTTTGACATCTACAAAGTCCTAAAAGAGCAAATCCATTTAAATCCAATATCAATGTGACACACAATTTGGATTTTCACTATTGACAACTAGATCTATTTGAGATCAAGTGAGCTGATTCTGGCTATTTTCAGTGGTCATCTAAAAGAGAGAACAAGAGAACACAAGCTCAAAATTACAACAGTGTTTAGTGTCTGTCTTATTTTAGATGTTTTAAGGATCAGAAAAAAGAAAAAAAAGAACTTTCTAGGTTTGGCTAGTCAACGTTTTAAGTTCTTTGAAGACTGACTTCCTGGAATGTGAGGATTTAGAGATAAAAATAATCACAAGTATTGCTCCAATAAGAAAATGTCTAAAATCGGTTGTACTTACAAGTCTGTACTTAAGCATGCATACCTATAGCATGTTGAATGTGCTTCAATCATGAACACCATACCATTCAGTGTACATGTATATCTTAGATATGTGCAGTAAGTCAAGATAAACAAGAAAAATATTGCAAACCAAACTCCATAAAGTTGGCTATGTTGTTTTGGTGAGTGACTCTGTGCCTTCATGGATCCTAGTTTTGTATCAATGAGTTTTAAATAAGTTCTTGTTCTACTTTCCGTTTATTACTAGTGACTCAGTTCCCATCCATCAGATGTGAACGACTTAACATGCCCATTAAACTAGCAGACAGATCAAATCAGGTTGTTCAAGTATTTTTAAAAACAAGTAATGACACTGGAGGAAGGACCTTGTTAACTGTATGGACTTCCTAAGTCATATTTGAGTGGATCACTGCTTTACACACACACACACACACACACACACACTCAGACATTATACAGACCTACACTCCATTCCTAGCTGTCCTATCTTCCTCCTTTCACCCAGCCCGGCCATCGGCAGGAGGGTCCCCCATCTAAGCCAGGTTCTGCTCAAGGTTTCTTCCTTTTAAAAGGGAGTTTTTCCTTGCCACTGTCGCCTTAACTGCTTGCTCTGGGGTCAGGCTCTGGGTCTCTGCAAAGCGCTTTGAGACAATTTTGATTGTGGAAGGCGCTATATAAATAAAATTGAATTGAATTGAATTGAATTACACTTTGAAAAGCATTTCATTAGAAGGACCTTACGTAGCACTGTCCATGTAAATCATATCACAGTCAGATGACTGCACACACACACACACACACACACACACACACACACACACACACACACACACACACACACACACACACACACACAGTGCACCTATCAAACATGTGGGTGAAGTTTGCCACAAGTGTTATCAATGAGCAATACATTAGATTGTATTTACCTTTCCATCACTGCTGACTGGGCCAGGTACTGGACTCTGAATCTGGTTCTGTTTAGCCATCTTGATGCGGTTGCTGTGGGTCATTAGCTGTAGCACATAAAGCATATGGAGAAGAGACATTTAACACATAGGTATTGCGAATGTACCACTCAAGAGGATTTGTGAGGTTTGACTAAACAGAACGAGTCCTACATTTCACAAAAAGAATGAGAGGAAAGCTTTGCTTAGAATCTCACTGGATAATTATCTGAAACATCTAATGAAAGATATTAATGGCAATCTATTATTAATGAAGATATACTTCTTCAATATTATCAGCCGTGGATGGCAAAATTGTAGTCTCAGATGTTTCCTGAGGTATTTCCTCATCAAGATCCTGCAATAAGAAGAAAATACGGCATCATAAATGCCTTGAAGACAGGATTTGCCCATGTAACAGTTTGTGACAGGCATCATGACTGCATCTCTCATAGTGTTTTGTGAGAAGAAATTCCCACTTGGACAGTTTTTGTCACTTGATAGGTCAAATGACTAGAGTCTGTAGACTAGTGAATGACTATAAAATCTTCTAAATTTATGCTGAATGATTAAATGACAAAATCATTCCTTCCTACTTGCTAGATCTTTGTCTGTAGGGATTTCTTGGTGAGTGACTCTGTGCCTTCATAGTTCCTAGTTTTGTATCAATGAATTTTAAATAAGATCTTGTTCTACTTTCCATTTATTAATAGTGACTCACTTCCTATCCATCAAATGTAAACAACTTAACATGCCCATTAAACTAGCAGACAGATCAAATCAGGCTGTCCAAGTATTTTTAGAAACAAAAGTGATGACACTGGAGGAAGGACCTTGTCAACTGTATGGTGCCCCTAAGTCATATTTGAGTGGATCACTACTTTACACACACACTCAGACATTATACAGACCTACACTTTGAAAAGCATTTCATTAGAAGGACCTTACATAGCACTGTCCATGTAAATCATACCACAGTCAGATGACTGCACACACGCATACACCCAGTGCACCTATCAAACATGTCGGTGGAGTTTGCCACAAGTGTTATCAATGAGCAATACATTAGATTGTATTTACTTTTCCATCACTGCTGACTGGGCCAGGTACTGGACTCTGAATCTGGTTCTGTTTAGCCGTCTTGATGCGGTTGCTGTCGGTCATTAGCTGTAGCACATAAAGCATATGGAGAAGAGACATTTAACACACAGGTACTGCGAATGTACCAATGTAATTTTCTGAAGCATCTAATGAAAGATATTGATGACAATCTATCATTAATGAACATATACCTCTTCAAAATCATCAAACGTGGATGGCAAAATTGTAGCGAGGTGACATCCTGAATAATATCCTGATCAACAAATTATGTTTGATTGTCTCAAAGAGTTGAACCAGTCAATGCCCATGTGGTAGTGTAGCTGTGTTTATACTGAATGAAAATGTAACTTAACTCATCAAAGCTTTTGATAAGACCAGTTGATGCAGCCGAAGATGCCTTTTTTGGTCGCCGACCTGTTGATGCCTTTTGAGTGCTTGTAGAGGGCTCTGATATGGGTGACACCTCAGCCTTTTGCCCCCGTTTCTTCAAGTGTGTGAAGTTTTTAATAACAAATATCAGACTGATGAAATAATGTAAAATTCATTTTCTAATACAGTCAATATCTTAGATGTGTGTATGTGGCAGTGTAGATGTATTTCAGTACATCAAGCATGAGATTTAATTACTGTATTTAATGCAGTCTAAATTGTGTTAAAACCAAAGCAAGATGGAAAATATAAAGTGTTTATATGTAAATGAATTTTTGTATATTAAGAGCATGTCCTTTATGAGAATTTAACCACCTTGCATCTCCACGGCCAGTCTGATTCACCATAATTATAGGCGATTTCCTCTCCTGGACTTATGTCACGTATTGCAAATAAACACAGATGGGGCTTCCCTTCCACTGTCAAGGTCTTCATCTTGGCATTGGGATTTATATGGTCATCATTAACAATTCTTCCAAGTGACCCATACTCTTTTGCTGCATCAACAATACAAAAGCACATGTGACACATTATTACAAATCATTTGTAATTAGGCAATATAACTTAGCCTGACTTAGAAGCCTTCCATTACTAATATAGTTTGGAAACTGGCTTCTGACTTTTGGACCCCATTGAATATGTTCAGTAAAACAAAAAAATGTGTCATTTAATTATGATTACACAAAGCAAAGACATGTTGGACTCACCACCACAGTTTTCCATTAAAATGGAACTCAAACATGAACACCTTCAGGCTGGCATGGTAAAGTCTCTGTCTCCTCTCACATTCTTGCTTACTTATTAGTTCCCTTCGATATTCCAACAGAAAAACTCCTTTTTCAAATGGAATAGATGTGAAGATACCACGACCTAGTTATAGCACAAATAACAAATATTAAACAGAAATAAGGTGCAATCTGTAATCTTAAATCATGATTTAACAATTAGAGGATGCTACTAACTTTTAAAGGCATTAATGTATCTTATGTGGAGTCCGACTTTGTCCCTTCCAGTGCTCACATAAAATTTTGCATCCTCCTTTGGATTAATATGTCTGCGCCTTGACATGTTTACTGGCATGTAGGACAAGCATGATCTGAACACAAAGATCAATAGCTGTAAAGCAGTTATCTACTTATCTGTTATCCTTTGATCAGTTTTATTCCCTGCTCTGTCAAAATCATTCTTACATCTTCTCTTCCTCATCACACCATCTCCTTATTTAACTTCAGTCTACTACAATCATCAATAATTTTTCACTAATAACAATTTAAACAGGGTAGCAGCATTGTTTGGTTATCTATTGTGTGGTGTGACAGCAGTGGGTATAACATTGTGTTTATGGTCCTTTGAAACTGCATTCTATGGTCTGTATGATTTCACAGATTGAAATTATGACATTAAGACTAAGAGGGCTTGGGATGTTATCATTACTTCTGTTATCAGAGGGTTTCTTACTGTTCCATATTTCCATAAAAATTATTTTGACTAACCATCAAAAAGCAACTGGTTCTCATCCAGACCCAGACTTCAAAAAGATATCAGCCAGAGCCGGAGGCAGGAGTGGGGAGGAGCCGCCCAGGAATCTACCAACAGAAAACATACCCACACCAAGGACACACAGCCACACAAGCACACAGAGAGAAAAACAAAAGGAGAAAAACAACCAAAAAACCCAGAGGCAGCCAAGCTGCCTCAAAACAGTACCCCCCATGGGGGTCCACCAGGTTTATCAGGGTGAGCAGAATGGAAGTCCCTGATGAGTTGGGGGTCCAAGATGAGGGACTTGGATACCCACGAGCGCTCCTCCGGACCATAACCTTCCCAGTTGACAAGATACTGGAGGCCCCGACTCCGACGGCAGACATCCAGCAACCGACGGACAGAATAGGCCGGCCAATCGTCCACCATCTGGGTGGAGGGCTGAGAGGGCTGGAAGAGACAGGCTTGAGCAGGGAGACGTGAAATGTGGGGTCAATGGGCAGAGACCGGGGGAGTTTTAAACGGACAGAGACAGGATTAATTATTTTCTCCACCTCAAAAGGACCAATAAACTTGGGAGCCAGTTTTTTAGACTCAGTCTTTAAGGGGATGTCTCTTGCAGAAAGCCAAACCATTTGCCCAGGAGTGTAGTTAGGGGCCGGGGTCCTGCGTCGATCAGCTTGCTGTTTGGTGATGGTGGAGGTTCGGAGTAGGGCTTTGCGTGCCTCTTTCCAGACTCGTTGGCAGCGGTTCATGTGGGCTTGAACCGATGGCACCGCTAGGTCTTTCTCCTCTTCTGGAAAGAGAGGTGGCTGATAGCCCAAGGAACATTCAAACGGTGACATACCTGTTGCAGATGAAAGCAGAGTGTTGTGGGCATACTCAATCCAGGGGAGATGTATTGACCAGGTGGAGGGATTGTGGGAGGAAAGGCAACGGAGAGCAGCTTCCAACTCCTGATGGGCCCTCTCTGTTTGACCGTTGGACTGAGGGTGGAAACCCGAAGAGAGGCTGATGGTGGCACCCAGGGAGCTGCAGAAGGCTTTCCAGATTTGGGAGGAGAATCGGGGACCTCTGTCAGAGACAATATCTGAAGGGATTCCGTGAAGTCTGAATACATGTGAGACTAGGGCGTCTGCAGTCTCACGGGCAGAGGGGAGCTTGGGTAAGTGAATGAATTGGGCGGATTTGGAGAAGCGATCGATGACTGTGAGGATGGTGGTGTGACCGTGGGAGGGAGGTAAGCCAGTGACAAAGTCTATTGCAATGTGTGACCATGGGCGGTGAGGAACAGAAAGGGGTAGGAGTTTTCCAGCAGGGGATTGATGGGTGGACTTGTTTCTGGAACAGGTAGGGCAAGCTGCAAAGTACTCCCGGGTATCAGCCTCCAGAGAAGGTCACCAGAAGTGGCTTCAGAGAAGAGCGAGGGTCCTCTTGATTCCTGGATGGCAGAACATTTTGGAGTTGTGTGCCCACTGGAGGACCGAGGAGCAGACAGACCGGGGAACATAGTGCTCTCCAGGGGGACCAGTGCCAGGGTCAGGCTCGTCCAGCAGAGCAGAATGCAACTCAGTCTCAAATGGCCAAGTCAAGGCTCCTATCACGCAGGAAGTTGGCAAAATGGTATCAGGAGTGGGCGGTTTGGAGTCAGCTTCAAACTGACGGGAGAGGGCGTCAGGTTTAATGTTTTTCAAGCCAGGCTGATAGGTGATGGTGAACCTGAATCGACCAAAGAAAAGCGCCCAGCGAGCCTGTCGAGAATTCAATCTCTTAGCCAACTGCAGGTACGCTAGATTCTTGTGGTCAGTCCACACTACAAAAGGCTGCTCAGCCCCCTCCAACCAGTGCCGCCACTTCTCCAAGGCCAACTTCACTGCCAGGAGTTCTCTGTTGCCTACATCATAGTTACGCTCTGCCGGGGAGAGACGCCAAGAGAAGAAGGCACAAGGGTGCAGTTTCTGGTCGGCGGAGGACCTTTGGGAGAGGACGGCCCCCACGCCCATATCAGAGGCATCCACTTCCACGACGAACTGGAGAGCAGGGTCATGAGCTGCAGGGATGCTTGGAGTAGGGTTCTAGGGAGATTTTGGGGAGCGATAGCAGATTCGCCCACCAGACTCCCTATTTGAACTGGTGGGCAGGGGAGTTTGGGTGAGTGGGACAAGATGAGATTAGGTGGCCTGCCTTGCCACAGTACAGACATTCACCAGCTCGTAAACAACGCTTCAGGGGTTAGGCGGGTCCAACCCAGCTGCATGGGTTCCTCTGCAGGAGGAGATGGGACCAGGACAGGGGTAGCGGTGGAGGAAGATGAGAAGCTGGTTCCAGGCTTGCGAGGTTCCGTTGTGATGTTGAGCGGGGGGTGTCAGTCGCAGGTCAGCAATACACAACCCCGGCATCACAAAGAAAATCTGTGCTATACTTTCTATTAGGGGTGACACATTCAGTAAAATTTATGCTTTGATATGTTTTGTGTGTAAAGTTCTGTGCACAAATTTTAGGCACTTTCCAGCTTTAGATTCTTATCATCACCATCTGATCGGTCCCAATTTCATTCTGCAGCATGAAAACAAGCCCAAACACACAGCCAGAGTCACAAAGGACCATCTTAAGCGGCAAGAAGAAGAAGGAGTCCTACAACAGACGGTTTGGTCAGACTAGGATTAGATGAAGAGACAGATGACACTGAGAGCCTAAAATGTAGTGAGGAGAAATGGGGCTGTTTTAAAGGCAAACGGCTGTCATATCCCTGCTTGCTTGATTTGATTTAGTTTTATTTTCTGTCGCAGTTTGTATTAATTGACAAATTAAATCTATTTATGAATTATTTTTGAAAGCATGCTCACTTTAGGTTTGTTGCGTTAAACATTTACATAATACTGTATGTACAAATTTTGATAGCAATCCATTCAGTAACAGTGAAATGGCATGCCATCCTCAGAGCAACACTTGTACTGTAGCTAAAAACTTATCTGTTATGGTAAGTGCGGAGTGTTTAGAATTAACTTTTATTGACTGTTAGAGCCAGAAGTGCAGTTCAAGATTTTCATATTCATCTCAACATATTCATATTCAGTCAAAACTTACTCCATTTTCAAAATTTAGACTGTTAACAGTACCTCTTTATCCCCCTGGAGGTCCAACTATCAGTCGTTAGAGCAACTCTCAGTGGATGGGCAGTGGATGTGATGTGGATTTTTCAGGCCAGGCGATAGACCCAGTCAAGGGCCAGTTGAAGCTGGGTCCAGGTCCGGCTGAGTCCCCACACCTTAATCTTATCTCTCTTAAGTTTTTGTCTTCTCGAAAAATTCTAAGTGTTCAAATCTTCTTCAGAGAAAAATGCACAGAGTCAATCAGGTGCCGGAGATCAGAGAGGTTGAGTCCAGAAAGCTTTATTCTACAAACACATAGTCTACAAGCATGAGAAGTCCTGCAGGAGCATCTGAAAATCTCAAAAGATACATCATATTATATACCTGGGGTTGTACCCATCCCAAGGACACTACTGGGCGTGAATTGGCATGTCTTTTTTCATTTTCCCTTTGTCTGGTTGGTGCACTTTTAGCCAGCGTCAACTGCTACGTCAAATTTGTCTTTTTTCCTAGAATTTGGCTGGCTTCGTCTCTCTTGGGATCATTGCTTATCTCGTGTATCATTGCTTGTCCATTTTAAATACGCTTCACAGGCATTTTATTTTCAATGGGACCTGAATTTCTGTCATTTGCTTTCTTAAAAACTTTTGAGACTACCTCAAAATTAGCAACAGGTATGACAGGAGTGAGTATGACATGAGTACAGCACATTCACAGGAGCATACACAGATGAGTAAAAAATTGGGGAGTCACAAGGGGAGCAACAGGAGCATGGTCATCTGTATATGGGGAACAATGGGGAATAATGTACGGGACAGAGGGACTTATACCTTTGAGGTTTAGTGTGGTGCCAAGGACAACCACAGTTGCAAATGGGCTGTGCTCTGACAGAGAACTTCCTGAGAGACAGAGTAAGGGAGCGTGCATGTGTGAGTGTGTGTATGTGGGAGAGCAGCATGGGGAACGATGCAGGAGTGTGCATGTGGCAGAGTAGAGGTGTGTGTGTAGGAGATAGTGGAGCTGTGTGTGTGTGAGGGAGTTGGGAGGGTGTGAGTGAGATACAGAAGCAAACAGAGAATCAGGTCAAGGATAAGCAGAACATAAAACAGAACACAATGGGGTTTGCACACTTAGAAAAAATATACAAACATATTGCACAAAATCTGACACTACATTTCCCCCCTTTCGTGATGTCTTACATTACGAAATTGGTGTGGTGTCAGCCATTGGTTCATAATACATGTAAGGCACAATCACCTCCATGGATCCAATGCTTACTAGCTTGAGCAGCATGTTAAGACGTGGAAAAAAGAAAATTTAGTCAAAGATTAAATGACAACCTTAAGCAGATCTTCGTCTTTGGTCAACAACTATATAAAGATTAAGCAGCAATAAAACACTTCAAATAGATCTAATAAACTGAATCAATTAATTAAAATAAAATCTACATATACATCCAGTGTACCTAGTTAATTCACCCAGTAAATAATTCTAAAGCACATGGTGAAACTATGAATGTAACATTTATGTGACAAAAATGATTCATGCATGAGTAAATATATGATGAAAATCACATTGCACAATATGTGAGCAGTGTACATGATTTGAGATACATTGTGAGCTCATGAATATATGTTGATGCGTGAGTCCATTGATGAAACAGTTCTTGATTGGAGAAACTGTTCAATCCTGGGAAGCTTGATATATGAGTGTGAATCAAACACACTTGAGATCTTCCAGCCGGAGATCTCGTTAAGGGGCAGAGCACGTCTTACACCCCTGTTGTTACTTCTGTGGAATAGTGCGGTTTCTCAGACGAATTGAGTAGCGGGTTTCCGCAAGAGCACGAGCCTCCCGTTCTACGCAGGTTTCATGCGCATCCCTCTTTCTTCTCAACTCATTTCGACGAAATTTCAGACCTTGGCGAATCATCTGAAGGAGGGCTCTCTTATCTGGTGGGAGATTGTTGCGAAGCAGGAGGTACTCAGCTTTGGTCAGGGTTCCCACCTCGCGAAAAGTGAGACTTTGGCGATTCCCTAGAAAGGGAGTCAGAAATGGCAGTTGAGGTGCCTCAATGACCTGCGGGTTGAGTGGGTTGTCGTCAACGGCTCCTGATGAAGAAGCACCACCAGAAGTGCTGGCGGAGGCATCAGTTGGAGAGATTTCTGGCGAGGGTGGCTCTGGCATCTGCTGCTGATCAGGCTGCCATGGTTCTGGATGCTCCAGGGGCTGCTGCCAAGGCTCGAAGCTCCATTGTGGTGGACGATACGGCGGAGGCGCAAGTGCAGGAGGTGGCATGGGGTTCGACCACAGCATTGGTCCTCTCAGCCCGATGTTTTGGATTGGCTGGTTCATACCAAGTTGGTTGTAGACTGGCAGGTTCGGACCAGGTTGAAATTCTCCCTCACACTGTAGGTTAGGCATGCATTGAGGATTGCACCACCATCCTTGGTTTGGGTCAGTCATGTTTTTTTCTTCTTGGATGAGACAGACAACATTAACCATCATACCAAAAGGTGTGTAGTGAGGCATAATGCTTGCGCCCCACCATTTTTCCTGCTCGTACTATAAACTTGCTATCCTCAAATTGTCCATATGCTGCTCTGCATTGTTGTGAGCTCCACATTACAGCAGTACTGCCTTTCATTACCAGGCTTTTATGAGTGGAGAATAGAACATCTGATCCTAGGCATACAGTCACTACTTCTATCTTAGCTTTCGTGTATAGGAGTGTGCAGAACTGTACATTAACTATATCATAGGTATACTGCATTGGAACCTGACATATAAGTAGAACCAGACCATTGTACAGTGGGTAATATTGTTCAGTCCATAACTGTTGATTAGTCTGTATATGCTTTACACGAATTTGTAAAGGTGGGCGTAAGAGTGGATAATCTGGTGAATTCACTGAGTTTGTACTGTGACGGTCATAGGTATCTGATTTGTTGTAAGCAACGGGTCCGAAGGGTAATTCATCTAGTATGTTTTGAAGACTTTGATTGTGTGCTCTTTGGTCTTTTGACTTTCTTTTTCCTCGCCTATATCGATATCTTTTCAATGGGGCGTGGTCTGCCATTATTCAGTCGAATCAAGCGTCGAGTCGTCTAAGCCAATAACAAAATCCAATTGCCTCAATCGGTCATCTGATTCAGTTACGGTTACAGAGTGTTGAATTCGCAGTGGGAACTGTCCTATTGCTTTCGCTGTTCGACCAATCATTACTTTAATGAGTGGCAAAATACAACATAGTCACCAGTATCAACAGCAAAAAGGTACCAAGAAACACTGCAATTAATGACAGAACTTTAGACGGAGATAATTTGTTGAGCCAGTTCCACACTTTGTCCAGCCATTGAGGTCTAGTGTTCCAATTAGAATTTCGAACATGTTCATCTCTGGCTATTTTCATCTGTTTTAGTATTTTAGTTAAGTTTCCATCCTCTCCAGTGTGCATGGGAATTACTGTGCAACAGTCTTCACCGATTAGGGTGCAAATGTCTTGTTCTGGTGCCAATTGTGTCTCAGTAATAAATCTGTTTTGCACTGCCATTAAGGATGTGGCATGAAGTTGTTCACTGATTCCTTCTACAGCAGCAATCGTCCAATTTATGAAGCGCTGTTGGTTGTACCATAAGTAATTTATCCGCCTGCTATTTCGTGCTATATACTGTGAATTAAACACAGATCCCATTACAGGAATCCATCCCAATCCTTGGCCTGATTTAATCCAACTTTCAGAAATGGCTAGATGGTCACCAGGAACTCCTACTGGTTCCTGATTCCAGGATATGTATATTTTATCATTTTCTGACCACTGTTCGCTTATATCCCTCTTGGTTCGGCTTATACTCTGTGGGGACGGGGCAACAAGCACCATTACTTGTCCCGTTATCATGACTGGTGCACATAGTCCTGTCCAATTTTGTGGTAAAACTGCTTTTATCTGTTGGTCATCATCACAGAGCCAAAATACATCTGCCAATGGTCTTGTGTGGGTTAGTTTAGGCAAGCTCATTTTCCGAATAAAGGTCTCATTTCGCCATATATACAAATATTTTCCATTTACAACAACCTGTTCACATTGAATTTTTGATTGTTCTGTGGTTGTTAGAATCATAAGACCTTTTGGTTGTGCAGAGCGCCGCCTTTTTCTAGATTGATTCGTAATGATTGAAGATGTGAGGTTACTTGGTTGTAGAATGCGTGGTTTTTTCACAAAGTTTGTAGTGACTGAACCACTAAGTAGTTTATAGCGCAGTGTTTGTGGCCCATTTGGTAAGATGATAAACTTACTTTTAAGTCGTTTATCACGCATTCCTCCGGCGTCATTGTCATCGTCTCCATCATGTCCATTAAGTATGCAAAACGGATGTACTGTGTTTTCTACAATTTGTGTGATTGGGGGAATCATTACAGGCAGGTTAGGAGGTAGTGGATATGGACAAATGGTAGTATCATTGGTCCATCCTCCTCTAATTCCTTGGGCTAGATGCATTGTGCATTCTACAAGACATTCACTAGCGTCATCACATTTTTCATCAAAACCAGGAAATGGCTTGACAATAGGCTTGCGTTTGGAGTTGTAGCATGTCACACAGGTTTGATCACTCACTTGTCTGGCAGAGTATTTCATCCACTGGTAAAACATATTGTTTTCTCTTCCTAAAAGTTTCCATTTGTTTGCTTTGGGTTGGGTTGCTCTAGGACTTCTAGTTTTATGACAGTTTTTGGTGAATGTTATCATTTTGCTTGCTAAGTCTTTTGTTATAATTTTGTAGGTCTTGTTCTCTACACACCAGGTCTTTGAACATTTTATGACTATGTCTATTGCACCTTTCATTTTACATTGCATACTAATTGGAGATAAATTTATGTTATCATGGTTTGGTTCTACTGTCAGGATTTGGATGTGAGTGTTCAAGCTTTCATATTTGATGGCTATGTTAGTGTTATTCACTAGGCCTATTTGCATTGCTGTTATTACTCCCGCTGCTAACGCACACTCAGTAAGTTGTTCTCTATTAGTTTGGGAGTGTTGTATGTCCAAATCCAAGATTCTACTGAGAAATAGCCAGGTCATCATAACTGCTACTGCTATTCCTGCCCCAATCTTCAGTTTTTTAGTCTGTGATCTTTTCCCATTTTTTCGTTTCCCAATTAAAATACATGTTTAGATCTGTTTCTGGTGCGAGCATGCGAGGCGCTGGCCCTTCTTTGGGGTATAACATTGGGGTTTCATGTTCAGTCTCATCTGGTTCACTTTTCTGATTTTTGACTTTGTCTGGTAGCCAACGAATTACTACTCTGTGTGTCCCCACTATCCTCTCTCCTCCTTTCAATCAGTCTTTGTGATCGTCTTTGTACTGGTGAAGAAATGTCTCCTTCTTCTTGGCTATCTGTCCGAGGCCGGATATCTCCCTGCGGGGCGGCGTCGTCGCCCCTGTCCGGTCCGGGCTGTGATCTCACAGTCTTGTTTGGATCGTTTGCTCTGCAGCAGTGATTAAGGTGAAACCAAACGGTCTTACCTTGCACTTTAAGGGCAGTAGGGGTTGCAAGAGTAACCTTCAATGGACCTTCACGTCTAGGTTGATCCCACTTCCTTTTGAACACCTTGATGTATACCCAGTCACCCGGTGTCACCTTTTGCAGCTGCGGCTGGATCTCTGCTTCCCGATCCTCTGCTGCTGCTTTAGTCTGTTGAAACACAACTTTATGTATTCGAGTTAAGTGCTGCAAATATGCTGTCAATTCTCTTTCACATTGTTCTAGAGGTGGCCCTTGATAGGGTCCTCTAAGATATGGCACAGGCATAGGTCTTCCAGTCATCATTTCATGAGGTGTTAGATGTGTTAGTCGGTTAGTTTGTGATCTCATAGACATCAAAGCAAGTGGCAAAGCATCCATCCAATTAAGCTTATAATCACTATCTGCTCTTATTTTTGCTAATTTAGCTTTCAATGTTCCATTGGCTCGTTCTACTACACCCTGAGACTGAGGGTGATACACACATCCAAACTTCTGTTTGATCCCAAGCATTCTTAATGCAATTCTCATTATATTCGCTACAAACGCAGGACCATTGTCTGAACTGATAGTGTCTGGAAAACCAAATCTTGGGAAGACTTCTTTACACAAAAACTTAGCTGCGGAATTAGCATCTGGACCTTTGGTAGGAACAGCTTCTACCCATCTACTGAATCTGTCAATGACCACAAGAACGTATCTGTAGCCTCTTATACGCTCCGTCATATCAATATGGTCCATCATTAGGTGTCTAAAAGGACCATCCGGTGAAGGTATGTGGGCTATAGGCGCTGAAAAAGCTTTTCTTACATTATGTTGTGCACACACTATGCAATCGTTCAAAGTTTCATCTACTGAAGCCGCTAAAAATGGTGACCACCAAACAGCTCTAAGGCGTTTTAATATCTCCCCCCTTGCGCAATGGTCTTGACCATGCGTATTAAGAATAGCTGTTTTTAGCAGTGATGCTGGTAGCACAAAATGACCATGTGGACCAGGCCACAAATCTTTATTTGGACTATCTTGTGTACATTTGATAGCTCCTCGTTTAAGCCAACTTTTTCTGCTTGTACCTCTGTAAATGTATCGTCAGGGTTTAATTGCACCACAGCATATCCAGCGTGATTTCCTGTGGCATCTCTGAAACATGAACCATCAACGAAATAAGTCACATCTGCTGGTATTGGTTGATTATACATATCATCTCTTGGTTTCATAAAAACCTCTGTCTTTTGGACACAACCATGTGGTGTACCTTCATCGGGTAAAACCATACGCGTTGCTGGATTCACTGAGTTGCAACGCTGGATAGTTAATTCTGGTGCAGAGAGAATTACCTCATAACCAGTTTTTCTTGCTTGAGTTAGGACAAATCGGGGACTAGTCAACAATGCATGTAATTGATGAGATGTATATAAAATAACAGGATGTCCCATAGTAATAGAGGATGCCTTTTGAAATGCAAAGACAGCTGCAGCTAGTCCTTGGTAGCAGGGTGGTAACCCTACTTCAATATTATCCAGTTTGGTGCTGTAATAAGCTAATGGTTGCTTACCAACTGGAGTGTCCTGCATCAATACTGCACATGCATAGCCCGATTTCTCTGCAACATAAAGATAAAACGGTTTACTGTAGTTTGGATTTCCAAGTGCAGGAGCAGTCTGTAAATCATGTTTAAGAGCTTGAAAACTTTGTTCAGCAACATCAGTCCACTGTAATGTGGCTGAGCTGGCTGTTTGTCCCACAGCACGAATCAGTGCTCTCAGAGGTGCAGCTTTAATAGCATAATCACAAATCCAAGCTCTGCTATATCCAGCCACACCCAGAAAAGTCAGCATTTGTCCCACTGTCTGTGGTTTTGGCATGTTGGTGATTGCTTCTATATGAGAGGAGGCAATTTTTCTTTGATTTCCACTGAGTTTTCTTCCCAAATATTCTACCTCTTCCTGGCAGAATTGAAGTTTGTCTCTGCTCACCTTGTGTCCCCCCTTAGCCAATGCTGTTAGCACAGTGATAGAATCTTTTTCACATTGAGCTTTGGTGGGGCTAGCGAGCAAAATGTCATCCATATACTGGATGATGGTGCTCTGAATATTAAGATGATGTAAATCCTCTGCTAGAACCCTATTAAATATTGTCGGGCTCTCTACATAACCTTGTGGTAAACGAGTGTAAGTGTACTGTTGGTTTTGAAAAGTGAATGCAAATAAATGTTGTGAATCTGGGTGTAAAGGTACACTAAAAAATGCTGAGCATAAGTCTATGACAGTGTACCATCAAGTGTCAGGTGGGATGTTTGATAAAAGTGTGTGTGGGTCAGGCACTATGGGCGTTTCTGCATCGACTACTGAGTTGACGACGCGCAGATCATGCACTAAACGATAATCATTAGAATGTGGCTTTTGTATTGGATAAATTGGAGTGTTGCAAGGGCTTTTAGTTTTGATTAATACCCCTGCAGCCAACAAACCCTCAATCGTGGATTTGATGCCTTCTACAGCCTGTTGTTTTAGTGAATATTGCCTTTTATATGGCAATGTAATATTGGGTTTGAGTTTAATTCGAACGGGCTGTGCAGATTTCACTAACCCGACATCTGTTTTATGTTGTGACCATACTTGTGAAGGTATTTGTCTAAGTAAACTTTCATGTTCAACAGTGAGTGGAAATTGTTTAAGGGTTTCTCTAATAGTTAAAACTTTTTCTGCCTGTCCCTCATTGAATGTGCTAAGTGATATTCTAAGATATTGCCCGTCTGCAGATACATACAGGTTTTTATTTGACGTTTGTTGCCATTCAGGAACTTGCAACACAGATTTCACCATTGGTCCTAAGTCATGAGATTCATAGTCTTTTGCTATCAGCAGCGTAATGTGAGGTGCAGAACCTGGACTGAGAACCAGGGTTGCAGTTCAGGTGGGAGCTGTGCTGCAGCTGCAGCTCCTTGAGGACCAATGTATATGTCTTGAATTTTCAGATAATAGATTTTGTTATGTTCCACAGTTTTAGGCTGATTAAAGAATCATCTTGCCACTGCTCTACACCATTTTTGTCTTTATAGGTTCGTTCCAGCCAAAAATGAGTTCTGATCCCTCGTGTTTCTGGATCTCCTTCCTGTAAAAAATGTGCTGAAGACACTATTTCGTCTTCACTACTGTTTTCATCTTCCATCCGTCAATTTTAGTTAATATAGTTTATTAAAAATTTTTAGTATTAAGCTTATTTATTTATTATTATTATATTATCATTGGATCCTTCGATATACTTATAATTATATTTGATATAACTACTATATAGCTTATTATACTGTTTTATCACTATTTCAGCTGATTTTTCTTTTTTAGCTAATGTCTTCAACCCTTCTCCATATAACCCCACTAAGACATAGTAAGAATGTCACAAATGCTATTACCCTAAAAATTAAATGTATAATAGAAAGCTGATCACCCAGATTTTCAGCATTACTTACACTATTTACACTGCTCCTTCTCTCCAGCAGTCACAAACACATTCACAGCTATAAACAACTACACACTACATATATACACGTTATATACACCTGCTACAGACAATTATCTGAGCAATCTCATTTGTACACTATAAACAACTGATCAGTATTGCCCTCGGCAATTTCACGTCAACGCGGACGCTTGCTTGCAAGTGATCACCATCCCAAGATGACCCTTCCTGTTTTTCACTACAACAGGGTAGCGCGCACAATACTCTTTTACCCGTACAGACCTCTCAACCTGTATTTAGGATTTGAGAGCGGTAGCCGCAAAAGGTATGTTTTCTTTAAGACACTTCTACCCGTGCAGACCTCTAAACGTCTAGAGCGGTATCCGCAGAGATTGTTAGAGCACCCCTACCCGTGCAGATCTCTTTACCTTAAGAGTGGTATCCATAGGGGATCCTTAAAATATCTCTACCCGTGCAGGCCTCTATACATTGAGAGCGGTAGCCATAGAAGGCCAACTAACACCCACACTCAATCCTAAACAAATCTTTATTGCCTAGGTGGTATGGCCCATATCCCATTCAAACAGCTCTCTCTCTCACCAGAGCAGAAAGTGTTATCACAGGCACTATAAATTATGTCTAGTCCACTTAAACAGCCCTCTCACTCCAGGACAGTCAGTGGATATATTTTTCTTTTTTCCTTTTTCTTTAAGCTTAAGCTGTAAGCACTCTTTTTCTCCTTCTCACACACTGAGCGAGCCCCTTCTTTCTCCTTTCTCTGCTCCGTCTCGCTCAGACTTCATGCAGCACTACACAGAGTCTACTCTTCCGTGTACTGCCAACCAAAATATTCCTCCCACAAACATTAAGCAGACAATCAACCAGAGCGCAATAGCAACATTTAGCAACAATTTCTCCATTCACACACTGCTATTCATTCACACTTATCCGCATCGTGGTGGCTTCGTCAGACACTGGACTCACACTTAGACACACAACATACAGCTGTAGTCAACTTGTCTGATCTCCCGTGTACTGTTAACTTACTTCAATATGTAAGTTAATCAGCCTTTTAGTGTTATTTCAAATCTTATTCAAAACAGACTTACTAGGTTCTTATACAATCAATTTTATGCTTTTGTTTGGGTTTACACCAGGTTTTTTAGGGGTGAGTCATACAGGTCTTTACTCTACCCGGGCGAGATTTCAACACTGCATCCAGACACTCATAAATTATGCAGATAAAAGCTCTACTTACCTTAGATTCGGTGCACCGTGGTCTGGAATGCAGCAATGAATCTGTTCCGGTTCAGGTCCCGATGACCGATACCCCTCCTGGCTGGCTCGCCAATTTTGATGTGGATTTTTCAGGCCAGGCGATAGACCCAGTCAAGGGCCAGTTGAAGCTGGGTCCAGGTCCGGCTGAGTCCCCACACCTTAATCTTATCTCTCTTAAGTTTTTGTCTTCTCGAAAAATTCTAAGTGTTCAAATCTTCTTCAGAGAAAAATGCACAGAGTCAATCAGGTGCCGGAGATCAGAGAGGTTGAGTCCAGAAAGCTTTATTCTACAAACACATAGTCTACAAGCATGAGAAGTCCTGCAGGAGCATCTGAAAATCTCAAACGATACATCATATTATATACCTGGGGTTGTACCCATCCCAAGGACACTACTGGGCGTGAATTGGCATGTCTTTTTTCATTTTCCCTTTGTCTGGTTGGTGCACTTTTAGCCAGCGTCAACTGCTACGTCAAATTTGTCTTTTTTCCTAGAATTTGGCTGGCTTCGTCTCTCTTGGGATCATTGCTTATCTCGTGTATCATTGCTTGTCCATTTTAAATACGCTTCACACGCATTTTATTTACAATGGGACCTGAATTTCTGTCATTTGCTTTCTTAAAAACTTTTGAGACTACCTCAAAATTAGCAACAGGTATGACAGGAGTGAGTATGACATGAGTACAGCACATTCACAGGAGCATACACAGATAAGTAAAAAATTGGGGAGTCACAAGGGGAGCAACAGGAGCATGGTCATCTGTATATGGGGAACAATGGGGAATAATGTACGGGACAGAGGGACTTATACCTTTGAGGTTTAGTGTGGTGCCAAGGACAACCACAGTTGCAAATGGGCTGTGCTCTGACAGAGAACTTCCTGAGAGACAGAGTAAGGGAGCGTGCGTGTGTGAGTGTGTGTATGTGGGAGAGCAGCATGGGGAACGATGCAGGAGTGTGCATGTGGCAGAGTAGAGGTGTGTGTGTAGGAGATAGTGGAGCTGTGTGTGTGTGAGGGAGTTGGGAGGGGGTGAGTGAGATACAGAAGCAAACAGAGAATCAGGTCTAGGATAAGCAGAACATAAAACAGAACACAATGGGGTTTGCACACTTAGAAAAAATATACAAACATATTGCACAAAATCTGACACTACAGATGATTCCTGGTCAAATACAGCTTGTGCTCTTTTAGAGCAGACACAGCAGACTTACTGATGCACACATGAAGAAACATTACAGCAGGACCCAAGCCTTGAGAGCTTAAGGCTTCATATCTCTGATATTCTGTATCTTTCAATTTTCTTGGAAGCAAACCGCTACACAAGGAACTTGATAAGAGTCATGGTTAATGAAAAAAACTTGATAAGAGTTTAAAATAAAGGAAGTTGATTAGTTATAAAGAAGAAAAAATGGACCTAGATAAGAGTTATTCATGAATCATAAAGAAACATAAGGATTTAAAGTGGTGATACTGGACTAATGCCACAATCAAGTTACTTGGGAGTGCTACATAGGGCATCAGTCATTTGTGAGTGAAGATTACAATTAACTAAAACATCTGGCTATATTTCCTTTATTGGAATATGTATGTATGTATGTATGTATTTCCAATCAGCCTGGTGGTAGTGGTGAATCCTCACATACTAAATCCACGGAAATCCTTACAATCTAAACACACAGATGCTCCTCACATGTGCCTCTTACCAAAAACCATCCTACCATCAGGCACAACAGGCTTTGTTTCTGCTCATTTATTTTAGAGTAAGAGTACAACCTTAAGTCATTTTAAATTCAAGCTTGAATGAATTTTATACTAATTCATTCATTATTTTGATCTCACTGGGCCTTACACAGTTATTCCACAACCATGCGATGTCATTGTCTTTGATCTGTGATGATGATGTCATAAGATGTCATCTGGGATGATGTCATCATCAGAACAGGTAAATATGCAGGATTTGTTATCAGCCTCAGAATTTACTCAAGTACGAGAGGATTGAATACACTGGACAGTTGGCATATTACGAATGAAGAACAACTAAGCACAATGGTTCACATTGTTAATGAACGAGGCGACCACTGGGATGAGGAAGACGAGAATCCACAACAATGTCAACAGATGATCCACTTTAGGATTGCTATACCGATACGTAACCTGCCTGAGCTTCAAAGATTAGTTCAGTATCTGGAGAACGTGCAGGCAAATGAAAATCAACAAGAGGATGCTGACGGCAATGATGATGACACAGAAGATGAAAGTGAACATGGGGTTGAGCATCAGTCTGAAGATCATGATGAAGCTGAAGATCATGATGAATTTGAATATCATGATGTATCTGAAGATGATGATGAATATGATAATGAGAATCAATCTGATGATGAATATGAAGACAATGATCAATCTGAAGATGAGGATGTATGTGAAAATGAAGATGAAGAGGACTGGAACATGAGGACTGGCTTAATTTCTTGCTGTTGCTGCCCAAGAGCAGAAGAACGAGATCAGGAGGAAGAGCCACTCCCTGGAGGATCCAAGAAAAGGGCCAGAGAGGATGATGGGACAGAGGAGGAAAGAAGCACCAGGCGCTTTAGATCAGATTCTGTGCAACTGACAGTAACGGCAGCACCACACAGAACCAACCTGAAGGTTCTGCTAAGATGGACATGGAGGTCAACCAGTCTCAACCTGATGGGACGATGACGACCCTCTGCCTGGAGGATCCAGGAGGAGGGCACGTGAAGACGACGAAGATGAGCAAGATAGCAAAAGATTCAAATGGGATTGCACTGATTTAACAGAGAGTGACGTGGAAAGTGTCATAGAAATAGAAAGTGATTCCAGTGATAATTAATGACTCATGAAAGAAAACCTCATGCTGTCAACATTATCCTGATCCATCTATACATCTCCTGGGTGCATCACACCATCAATATGGTGCAGCCATAAAACAATGACAGCAACTATAATCAAACCTCCCCTAACCCTAACCCTAACCCCTGCCCTAATCCACCACACCACTTCCTCCTCCAGCAGAAACTGACAATCACCAATCCTTTCTAAGTCACCTCAAATAATTTCTGCATGGACTTCAAATATTCCGGTGCTCGCCGGTTTCTCCCACAGTAGTCACAGCCCCCCAAAAAAGCCAAAAACACACATTTAAAATAAATTTTCATGTGACTTCTAATTTGTGATTTGTTGACTCATTATCTTTGCTCTCAGAAACCAGAGTATGTAGCTAAAATCTCCCAGATATCATCACTGGGAACTTCTCATTATTATGATATAATCGTCATAACTAAAATCTGACCAACAGAACAGGTAAACACGAGGGCATGTAAGTGTGTGTGCATATTGTATGTGTGTTGCTGTTGGGTAGAGAGGGATGGGTGGGTTGTCAGTGTCATCACTGGGCTGCAGCTGCTTGATGACATCATTACGACAGGACTGGGTCACTGAACTGAAAGTCAAAGTCTCTCTACCTGTTCTGTGATTCTCTTTGTGTCGCTATGTGTCTCCCTGTAGCAACCGCAACCTTTTCCCGAACAAACAGATGGAAACACAAACTTTGATGAGTTTAACTTTGGGGCCTCACAGACATGCTGCCAAAAATAGGGGAGTAGATTGTAGGCATAATTGTGGTTCAGTAAGTCTAAGGTGCACTCAAACAACAAGGATCACTTTTTACTCTTTCTCTCACATTCAATTTCAATTCAATTCAATTCAATTCAATTTTATTTATATAGCGCCTTCCACAATCAAAATTGTCTCAAAGCGCTTTACAGAGACCCAGAGCCTGACCCCAGAGCAAGCACTTAAGGTGACAGTGGCAAGGAAAACTCCCTTTTAACAGGAAGAAACCTTGAGCAGAACCTGGCTCAGATGGGGGACCCTCCTGCCGATGGCCGGGCTGGGTGAAAGGAGGAAAAGGAGGAAGATAGGACAGCTAGGAATGGAGGAGAGGGGGAGAAAGACATGCAGCATAATACAGACAATGTGGGTCAGTATTTACATTACAGTTAGTGAACAGTTATTGGATAATGTGTGCTCAGCAGATTAGAATTATGAAACAGAGCACGGAGGCAAAAAGCTGTCATGACTGGTAATTATTTACATTACAGTTTGCAAAGAATATTAATCCAATATTTATCTGTAGCAGAACGGAACATTAAACATGTTAGAAATAGATCATTGTAAACAATAAACAGCAGCAGGTGGGTGGAGCCAGGACCATAGGACATGCAGCTCCGGAGCCAGAGGTACCTGCAGAAAGGTACAGAGAAAGAGAGACCAGAGAGAAACAAACACAGGACTACGGGACAGAGAGGACACAGAGTTAATGACATGTAATAAAGGCTAATAAATTTGAGAGTGGGTCTGAGGAGAGAAAGAGAAAGAAGAAGAAGTGTGCAGTAAATCATGGGATGTCCCCCAGCAGCTTAGGCCTATAGCAGCATAACTAGGGGATGATTCAGTTGCCTGAGCCAGCCCTACTAAGGGCTATATCCTTAACTGTAACAGTGTCTATAGAGATAATTGTGACTAGCTATAAGTTTAATAAATAACTAGGACTGTAACTACAACTAATTATAAGCTTTATCAAACAAGAAGGTTTTAAGCTTTGTTTTAAAATTAGAGAGGGTGTCTGCTTCCCGAACCCAAACTGGCAGTTGGTTCCATAGGAGAGGGGCCTGATAGCTAAAGGCTCGGCCTCTCATTCTACTTTTAGAGATTTTGGGAACCATAAGCAAACCTGCATTCTGGGAACGAAGCAATCTGTTAGGATGATATGGTACTATCAGCTCTTTGAGATATGAAGGAGCCTGGCCATTGAGGGCCTTATATGTAAGGAGAAGGATTTTAAAATCAATTCTGGATTTTCCAGGAAGCCAATGAAGAGAAGTTAGTACAGGAGTAATGTGATCTCTCTTGCTAATTCCAGTCAGTACTCTCGCTGCAGCATTTTGGATCAGCTGGATGCTTTTTAGAGAGTTAACTGGACATCCTGATAATAGGGAATTACAGTAGTCCAGCCTAGAAGTAACAAAAGTATGGACTAATTTTTCAGCATCACTCTGCGACAGAATGTTCCTAATCTTACTGATATTGCGCAGGTGAAAGAAGGCGGTCCTAGAGACTTGTTTTATATGTGAGTTAAAGGACAGATCCTGATCAAAAATAACTCCAAGGTTCCTCACAGTCGTACTGGAGGCTAAATTAATGCCATCCAGAGTAACTATATGATTAGATAAACTGTTTCTGAGGTGTTTGGGACCAAACAAAATAACCTCAGTTTTGTCTGAATTCAGCAGAAGAAAGTTACAGGTCATCCAGGCCTTTATGTCTTTAAGACATGCCTGAAGTATGGTTAACTGATCTGTTTCGTCTGGTTTCATAGATAAATATAGCTGGGTATCATCCGCATAGCAATGGAAATTTATTCCATGCTTCCTGATAATATTGCCTAGGGGAAGCATGTATAAGGTGAACAGTATCGGTCCAAGCACAGAACCCTGTGGAACTCCATGACCTACTCTGGTATATATGGAGGGTTAGGGTTAGCACCACTAAAAAGCAGAGAATAACAGTAGTGGTGCATTGCTTTGCATGCACACTAGGCACCTCTATAGCAAAGCTATAGAGGTACCTAGTGTGCAATGCAAAGCAATGCACCACTAATAATAATAAACATTAGAATTACAATAGGGCCTTCGCACCACTCGGTGCTCGGGCCCTAATAATAATAAACATTAGAATTACAATAGGGCCTTCGCACCACTCGGTGCTCGGGCCCTAATAATAATAAACATTAGAAAAACAATAGGGCCTTCGCACCACTCGGTGCTCGGGCCCTAATAAACATTAGAAAAACAATAGGGCCTTCGCACCACTCGGTGCTCGGGCCCTAATAATAATAATAATAATAATAATAATAATAATAATAATAATAATAATAATAAACATTACAAAAACAATAGGGCCTTCGCACCACTCGGTGCTCGGGCCCTAATAAACATTAGAAAAACAATAGGGCCTTCGCACCACTCGGTGCTCGGGCCCTAATAATAATAATAATAATAATAATAATAATAATAATAATAATAATAAACATTACAAAAACAATAGGGCCTTCGCACCACTCGGTGCTCGGGCCCTAAAAATAGTGTTTCCACTATACCTGACTAGCTTTTTACAAATCCCACATTTTGCTGTTGTCTCGTTTTTGGCTTGAAAATACAGCCGCACGGCGCTCCTCTTCCTCTCTGCCATTCTTCTGTTGTATTTTCTCTCTGTGCTGATGAACCTCAGCAAGCAACTTGCTTGTTTGCTTTGCTCGTCTAAATCACATCACGTGACGGCGCAACATCTAAACACTGGGGGGGGGCAAAGTGTGCCTGCTCTGCGCTGATACAGGAGCGGTGAGTCCGGCCACTTGGCTGTTTCCTCTTTTCTGAAACCTCAGCATTGCAAACAAGAGCGGAGCTTAAAGTAAAGAATCAGTCTCACCAGGCTAGTATCAATCCAATACCAATACCAACTTGGTATCGATACTATCGATATTTGGATCAATCCGCCCACCACTACTGTAGAGATCTGTCATCAGCTGTGACACACTAAATGTTTCCAGCTCTTCCTCCTCTATCACACACTGTCTGTGGCTGCAGCAGGCCTCTCCATACCTGAGAGTGTCCAGTCTCCAGTGTGGATCCTTCAGTCCAGCAGACAGCAGCTTCACTCCTGAGTCTCCTGGATGATTGTAGCTCAGGTCCAGCTCTCTCAGATGGGAGGGGTTGGAGCTCAGAGCTGAGGCCCGAGAAGCACAGCCTTCCTCTGTGATCAGTCATCCTGACAGCCTGCAGACACACACAACATCACACAGGAACCCTCTGTCAACACCTGCTGGACTGTTTTGTTCATTTTTGTTCATGTTTTTGTTTTTGGTTCTGGTTCATTTTGGTCCAGGTTCAGTGTATTTAAGGCAAATTCCTTAAACATCATCTGTAGGATTAAAAAAATCAACAACTGAAGCAAATTGTCTGAGTCTAGAAGGTTCTGCTGAACTTTGAACAACCCTACACAAGTTGGCTGTTTATCCGCTGATGTAAATCAGATATGAGCAAATCATCAGCTAAACAGGTTGATGGATCCTGACCTGAGAGTGTCCAGGGTACAGTGTGGACTCTTCAGTCCAGCAGACAGAAGCTTCACCCCTGAATCCTGCAGGTCATTGTTACTCAGGTCCAGGTGTAGAGGTCAGAGTAGAGGACTGGGAGCTGAGAACTGAGGACAGAGTTTCACAGCTTCTCTCTGAGAGGTTAAAGCTGCTCAGTCTGAAGAGGAAACAATGAAGAAAAAGTCAAATAACATTTGTGTTGAAAGGACAATCAAAGGAACACAACTCTCAGTTTGTTCTGCAGCTCACAGCAAACTAACAGACCTGCATTTGAAAACTGGGCCAAACATCAAACACAGATTTGTTGAGTGAAGCAGAAATATCAGCTCTTTATCCACCTGCCAACCAATGAGGAGTTTCTACATTGATGATCATCTTTCATTGGTTCTGATTCAAATCCTTCCTGTTTTATTTCCAACAAGTTGGAGACATGACAGTTAAATATGACACAATCAGTAATAGACATGTACAGTCAAGGCCGTAAGTATTTGGACAGTTAGACATGTTTTGTTCTTCAGGCTCTCAGCACATTGACTTTAAAATATAATAATGGATACTACAGTCAATGACTGCAAAGAATTTTACAATAAATATTAAATCTGATGAGTTTGTTTCACTTCATGTGTATTTGTCCAGTTACTTTTGAACCACTAAAAGGGCTGAATCTCCCACACAGTTCTTTCTATACTGATGTCAACCTGCTCAAATTAAAGCTGAGACTTGGCTTTTTAATGTAGGATCCATTATTTTAATTCAGATTCAATGTGCTAAAGCTCAAAGAAGAACAAAAACTGTCAAAATTCTACAGGTCTTGACTGTAACTGTGTTAATGTTGGTACCTGATTTGATTTAGTTTGAATCCTCTGATAAAATTGTTTTAGTTGTAAGTACAGGACAGCTGTGTCTCAGTAGGTAGAGAGGTTTGTCCATTAATCACAGCTCTCCTCCTGTCAACATCAAGTGTCCTCAGGCTAAAAACCTCAACCTCAAACCAGCCCTGATGGACAGTCCAGCACCTTGTTTAGCTGGCTGCCATCAGTGTGTGTGAATGGGTGAATGAGAGGCAGCATGTAAAGAGCTGTGGGTAAAAGTTCTATATAAATGCAGCCATTTACCAGTTTTTAGGTTTAGTGAAATTTGAATCATGATTTTTGAGTCAGAGCATTCTTACATTCAGGCTGTCTCCATCATCTTTGAGTGTATTTGCCACAGTTACAGTTGATCAATTATAACTCATTTGAAAACCTTGTTCTAAGGTTTTCTCTTCCAACCTGGAAAACATTACAGCCAGTTCACTTTGTTACAGTGTACCTCCCTCCTGGGCCCAACTCTGAGTTTCTGTCTGAATTTTTATCAAGTTTAGTTCTCAGTACAGATAAAATCATTATTGTAGGTGTTTCAAAATTCATATGGATGTTAACAATGATAGTCTTAGCTCTGCATTTATCTCATTATTAGACTCAGTTGGCTTCTCTCAAAGTGTAAATGAACCCAATCATTGTCTTAACCACACCCTGACCTTGTTCTGTCATATGATACTGAGATTGAACATGCAACAATCTTCCCACAGAATCCTCTTCTATCAGAACACTGTTTAGTTGCATTTGAAGCTGTATTATTGGACTACACACCATTAGGCAAAAATGTCTTTACTAGACGTCTATCTGATGGAGCTGTAGCTTAATTTAAGGAAGTGATTCCATCAGTACTTAACTCAGTGTCATGCCTCAATATAACAGAGGACTCCTGTGCTGACTTCAGTCCCTCTCAAACTGACCATCGTGTCGACAAAGTTGCTGACTCAGTGTGAATGACACTTGGCTCTATCGCTCCTCTAAGAAAGAAGAGTGAAACAAAAGAGGTTTGCTCCGTGGTTTAGCTCATACGCTCACAAATTAAAGCAAACTACATGAAAACTTGAAAGAATTTGATGCTTCACCAACTTGGAAGAATCCTGCTTGGCATGGCAAGATAGTCTTAAAGCATACAGGAAGTCCCTCTGTGAGATCCCCCAGGAGCTACGAAGGAGGAAACGTGGATGCAGATCGGGAGTTAAGCGCAGGGAGCGGAAAAGACGGTATAAACCATGTTTACCGTCTATCATCATGGGGAACGTAAGATCTCTCCCCAACAAGATGGAAGAGCTAACGGCGCTGACCCGACTGCAGAGGGAGTACAGAGAATGCAGCCTCATGGGTTTCACTGAGACGTGGCTGAACGAACTTTCTCCGGACTCACACGTCACTCTGGACGGTTTCCAACTTCTTCGAGCCGACAGGAGCTCAGCTGAGAGCGGTAAGAAGAAAGGAGGGGGGATAGCGATGTTTGTAAATGAGAGATGGTGCCACCCGGGACATATTACTGTGAAGGAGCAGGTCTGCACCAGAGACTTGGAGCTGTTAGCGGTTAGCATGCGTCCATTCTATCTGCCGAGGGAGATTTCACACGTGATTGCTGTGACTGTTTACATTCATCCCTCGGCTGTCGCTGCTGCAGCTACAGATCAGATCCACACCATCATCTCTGATCTCCAGAACCAGCACCCTCAAGCCCTCATCCTCATATCCGGTGACTTTAATCATGCTTCCCTTTCATCTGCTCTCCCTACCTTCACCCAGTATGTGAAATGCTGCACCAGAGACAATAAAACTTTGGACCTACTGTATGCAAACATCAAGGATGCATACACAGCTTCCCCCCTCCCCCCGCTGGGTCGTTCTGATCACAACCTTGTCCATTTGGTCACAGACTACACCCCTGCGGTGATCAAACAACGACCTGTGAAGAGGCCTGTGAAACAATGGACTGAGGAGAGCAGGGCTAGACTCAGAGACTGCTTCCAGACAACAGACTGGGATGCACTCTGCAGCCCCCATGGCGATGACATCAACAGCATGACCCACTGCATCACGGACTATATCAACTTCTGTGTGGAAAACACTGTGCCCTCCAAGATGGTACGGTGTTTTTGCCAACAACAAACCCTGGGTGACCCCTGAGATTAAGGCTCTTCTGAATGAGAAGAAGAGGGTCTTCAGCTCAGGGGACAAGGAGGAACTGAGGAGAGTCCAGAAGGATCTTCGGGTGAAGATCAGGCAAGGGAAGGACCAGTACAGGAGGAAACTGGAGAAGAGCCTGGAGCAGAACAACGCCAGAGAGGTCTGGAGAGGACTGCTGACCATCACAGGCCATGGGAAGGGAGTGGGGAGAGAACAGGCCGGCGGGGACAAGGACTGGGCAGACCAACTGAATCTGTTTTTCAACAGATTTGATTTGGCCTCCTCTTCCTCTTCCCCCTCCTCCTCTCCCCCCTCCTCTTCTTCCTCTCCCCCCTCCTCATCCTCTTCCCCCCCTTCCTCTTCCTCTTCCTCCTCCTCCTCCCCCCCCTCCCCTTCGTCCTCCTCTTCCTCCTCCTCTCCCTCTCCCTCCTCCTCCTTCACCTCCCCTGCCACCTCCTCTCCCCCCCCCCATTCCTCAGCCTGCCACCCTCAACACCTGATGACTGCCCCCTCATCAGAACACCAGCCCCACTGAGAGATTCACCTACGACCACCCCCCCACCCCCCCTCTCCATAACTGACAATCAGGTGAGGAGTCAGCTTAAGAAGATCAAGGCAAGGAAGGCCCCAGGCCCGGACGGGATCAGCCCTCGACTCCTGAAGGACTGTGCTGATCAGCTCTGCGGCGTGTTCAGTCACATGTTCAACTTGAGCCTGAGACTGGAGAAGGTCCCGGCCTTGTGGAAAACCTCCTGTGTGGTTCCGGTCCCGAAGACATCGCGTCCAAAGGAGCCAAACCACTTCAGGCCTGTTGCTCTGACGTCTCATCTAATGAAGACTATGGAGAGGATCATCCTGAGGCAGCTGCGAGAGATTGTGGGCTCACAACTAGATCCTCTGCAGTTTGCTTATCAGACGGGGATTGGGGTGGACGACGCAGTGACCTACCTGCTGCACAGATCACTGCTACACCTGGAGGACAGCGGGAGTGCTGTGAGGGTCATGTTCTTTGACTTCTCCAGTGCTTTTAACACAATCCAGTCGTCACTGCTCAGTGTGAAGATGGAGAACATGGGAGTGGACCAACGCCTGGCTGCATGGACAAAAGACTATCTCACAGACAGACCACAGTATGTGAGGCTGCATCACTGTGTGTCTGATGTGGTGCTGTGCAGTACAGGAGCCCCTCAGGGTACCGTGCTCTCCCCCTTCCTCTTCACACTGTACACCTCGGACTTCACCTACAACACCACCCACTGCCACATCCAGAAGTTCTCGGATGACACAGCTGTCGTTGGCTGTGTTTCTGAGGGAAATGACCTGGAATACAGGAAGGTCATCAAGGACTTTGCCTGCTGGAGTGAGCTCAACCAGCTGCAGCTCAACACGAGCAAGACAAAGGAGATGATCATCAACTTCCAGAGGAAAGGACATCACCTCACTTCGGTGAACATCCAGGGATTGGACATCGAGCTGGTGGACAGCTACAAATTCCTGGGTGTTCACCTAAACAATAAACTGGACTGGACTGACCACACCCATGCCCTTTACAAGAAGGGACAGAGTCGACTCCACCTGCTGAGGAGGCTGAGGTCCTTCGGAGTGTGCAGGCCTCTGCCCAGGACTTTTTATGACTCTGTGATGGCCTCAGCCATTTTTTATGCTGTTGTCTGCTGGAGAGGGGGCAGTACAGACAGGGACAGGGGAAAGCTCAACAGACTGATACGGAGAGCAAGCTCTGTCCTGGACTGTCCTCTGGACTCTGTGGAGGAAGTAGGGGAGAGAAGTATGTTGGCTAAGCTGACATCCATCATGGACAACACCTCCCACCCCCTACATGACACTGTGGGGTCCCTCAGCAGCTCCTTCAGCTCCAGACTCCTACACCCGCGGTGTAAGAAGGAGAGGTACCGCAGGTCCTTCATCCCAACAGTTGTGAGGTTGTACAATGCCAACACATAATGAAACCATGTTACATATTACTACTGCTCTGCACTGCCATAATTCTGTTTTATGTTTACATACATGTATCACCAGTCACTTTCACTACAAAGACTCAAGCATCTTTTGTATATAGTATATAATATTTATAATCTGAGTACTTTTGCCTTTGTTTTTCTCCATTGTGTTTTGGATTGTATATTGTTATTTTCTTTTACTGCCGTTTCTACCTTTTTCTATATGCTGCTGTAACAACTGAATTTCCCCGTTGTGGGATGAATAAAGTCTATCTTATCTTATCTTATCTTAATGCTACAGCAGCCTACTACTCTTCCTTAATAGAAGGCAATAAAAACAACCCCAGGTTTCTCTTCAGCTCTGTAGCCAGGCTGACAGAGAGTCACAGCTCTGTTTATCCATGTATTCCTTTAGCTCTCAGCAGAAATGACTTCATGGGCTTCTTTAATAATACAATTCTGACTATCAGAGACAAAATTGATCACCTCCTGTCCTCAATTAGCACTGATCTTTCTTTAAGCACAGGAACCTCAGAAACAGTAAAACCTGATATGTATTTACAAAGTATCTCTTCCATTGATCTTCACCAACTAACTTCTATGATTTCTTCATCTAAACCTTCAAGGAAATCTTAACCCTAATCAGCACCTCTCTACTGGATATAATAAGTTCCTCCTTACTAACAGGCTATGTACCACAGTCCTGTAAAGTAGCTGTAATTAAACCACTTCTTAAAAAGACTCTTGATGCAACTACAGACCTACAGTATATCTAACCTTCCCTTTCTCTCTAACATCCTTAAGAAAGCAGTTGCCAATCAGTTGTGTGACTTTCTACAGAACAATAATTTATTTGAGGATTTTCAGTCAGGATTCAGAGTGAATCATAGCACAGAGATAGCATAAGAGAAAGTTACACACCATCTACTAAGTGCATCAGACAAAGGACTCGTCTCTGTACTGGTCTTGTTAGATGTTAGTGCTGCATTTGATACCATTTACCATCACATCCTACTACAGAGACTGGAACATTTAATTGGCATCAAAGGAGCCGCGCTAAGCTGGTTTAGGTCTTACCTGTCAGATCAATTTGGAATAACTTCCTTATATTTGATATCAGCATTATTAGACAAATATCTACAGTAGTAAATTTTTTTCCCAGATGTTGTGCAGTTCATTATTGTAAATTCAAAGCTTTTAAAAGAAAGATGGGATAAAAGAGAGTTCTGAGAGAATACTGTCAAATATTCAGCTTCTATGCCAGAAGTGGTGGTAACGTATTGTGTCACTTCCTGTTTGCTGCTTCTGCACTGTGGTGTTACGAGTGTTATTCTAGCTTATTAATCAACTCTAACTTTGCCGTGTTCTGTGGTCAATCTCTGAATTCCTGTACACGTATATTGCTTTAGTTAAACATCTGTGGTGCACGTGTCCCTCGGGATTTAACACTACACTCTAATCACTTTATCTCTGGTCCGCTAGCTTAGCTGTTAGCAATGGCTTCTCTTTCTCCTGCTGTCTCTCCTGCTGTCTCTCCTCTCTCTTGCACGGTGTGTGAAATGTTTAGTTACTCCTCTGCCTCCTTTAGCGATATGGTATATGTAATAAATGTAGCATTTTTGTAGCATCGGAGGCGAGACTGAGGGAAGAAGAGGCTCGGCTCCGCATCATAGATAATCGCCCAGTAGCAGCGCTAGCTAGTCAGTCCCCTGTAGCTGATGCGGACCAGCCTAGATTAGCTACAGCTAGCCGTCCTACGTTAGCTCCTGTCAGCCGTTCCCCGGCAGCTCCCAAGCAGCCCGGGAAGCCAGGGCGGCTGGGTGGCAGTCCGAAGGAAGCATAGCATGAAACAACGGCCCGTGGTTCACCATCAACCGCTTCATGTTTCAAACAGATTTTCCCCAATCAGTGACACACCCGCTGAGGAAAAACCTCTGGTTATTGGCAGCTCCATTTTGCGAAATGTGAAGTTAGAGACTCCAGCAACCATAGTTAAATGCATTCCTGGGGCCAGAGCGGGCGACGTTGAATCGTATTTAAAACTGCTGGCTAAGGATAAACGTAGATTTGGTAAGATCGTTATTCACGTCGGCGGTAATGACACCCGATTACGCCAATCGGAGGTCACTAAAATTAATGTGGAATCGGTGTGTAACTTTGCCAAAACAATGTCGGACTCCGTAGTGTTCTCTGGACCCCTGCACGATTTGACCAGTGATGACATGTTTAGCCGCATGTCATCATTCCGTCGCTGGCTGTCTAGGTGGTGTCCAGCAAATGACGTGGCCTTCATTGATAACTGGAAAACTTTTGGGGGAAAACCTGGTCTGATTAGGAGAGACGGCATCCATCCCACTTTGGATGGTGCAGCTCTCATATCTAGAAATATGACAGATTTTATTAGACCACCAAAGTAATGACAACCCAGAGTTGAGACCAGGAGGCAGAGTTGCAGTCCTACACGCTTCTCTGCAGTTTCTCTAGAGCTGTCACCCACCCATGATTCTTACTATTCCTACCATTCTAACGATTCCCTTTATCCTATAGAGACTGTGTCTGCTTCCCGTCAACAAAAATCCATCTTATCCTGCCTACAACTGTTAATGATGTAGGTATGTCTAGAACAGCATCTTTAGAAATGTCTGCCAGTCCTGATTTGTCGTTAGACTGTTTCTCTCCCATAGATCTCACTGAATTGACTTCAATAGTTTCTAAATCTAAATCATCAACATGTCTTTTGGATTCTATCCCAACCAGACTTCTTAAAGGTGTTTTGCCTTTGATTGGCACTAACATATTAGATCAGATAAATCTCTCTTTGGTAACAGGATATGTTCCACAGGCTTTTAAGGTTGCAGTTATCAAACCTTTACTTAAAAAGCCTTCTCTGGACTCTGACATTTTGGCAAACTATAGACCTATATCCAATTTCCCCTGTAATTCTAAAATTCTAGAAAAGGGTGTTGCAACTCAGTTGTGTGACCATCTACATAGGAACGGTTTGTTTGAAGTTTTTCAGTCAGGATTTAGAGTTCATCATAGCACAGAGACAGCACTGGTGAAAGTTACCAACGACCTTCTCATAGCATCAGATAATGGACTCGTCTCTATACTTGTCCTGCTAGATCTTAGTGCTGCATTTGACACTATTGATCATAGTATCCTATTGGAAAGATTGGAACATGTTATTGGGATTAAAGGAACAGCACTAGGCTGGTTTAAATCATATCTATCAGATAGATACCAGTTTGTTCATGTTAATGATGATCCCTCCATATATACCAGAGTAAGTCATGGAGTTCCACAGGGTTCTGTGCTTGGACCGATATTGTTCACCTTATACATGCTTCCCCTACGCAATATTATCAGGAAGCATGGAATAAATTTCCATTGCTATGCGGATGATACCCAGCTATATTTATCTATGAAGCCAGACGAAACAGATCAGTTAGCCATACTTCAGGCATGTCTTAAAGACATAAAGGCCTGGATGACCTGTAACTTTCTTCTTCTGAATTCAGACAAAACTGAGGTTATTTTGTTTGGTCCCAAACACCTCAGAAACAGTTTATCTAATCATATAGTTACTCTGGATGGCATTAATTTAGCCTCCAGTACGACTGTGAGAAACCATTTCTTACACGTTTAATGTTCCATTCTGATACAGATAAATATTAGATTAATATTCTTTGCAGACTGTAATGTAAATAATTACCAGTCATGACAGCTTTTTGCCTCTGTGCTCTGTTTCCTATTATAACTGTAATCTGCTGAGCATACATTATCCAATAACTGTTCACTAACTGTAATGTAAATGCTGACCCACTAATATTGTCCATTGTCTGTATTATGCTGCATGTCCTTCTCCCCTTCTCCTCCATTCCTAGCGGTCCTATCTTCCTCCTTTTCCTCCTTTCAGCCAGCCCGGCCATCGGCAGGAGGGTCCCCCATCTGAGCCAGGTTCTGCTCAAGGTTTCTTCCTGTTAAAGGGGAGTTTTTCCTTGCCACTGTCGCCTTAAATGCTTGCTCTGGGGTCAGGCTCTGGGTCTCTGTAAAGCGCTTTGAGACAATTTTGTTTGTGGAAGGCGCTATATAAATAAAATTGAATTGAATTGAATTAAAACCTGCTATTCATGTTCTTCCATGATTTGTCACCTTGCACATTTAACTTTGGTACTGGCAGAAAGGTAACTTGACATCCCCTTTTCTCTTTTCTTTACATACATTTCACAGACACTTGTTAACAGAGATAACTCCAAATGTAAGTGGGATGACAGTGAGGTACGTGCTGTTGAAAGACACATGATGCGCTTCATACATGCTTGCAAGGTACCGCAAAAGCTCGACTGTCTTCGGTGTATCAATGCAGAGCCCTATGCACTGAGAGACCGCAACTGGACTGGTGTAAAAAATTGCATCAGAAATCGAATCACTGCCTTGAAGAGAAAGGCTTGTGCTAAGCAATAAGAATATTGTTTGTTGCTTTTCAGATCATTGTTAACTTCATATTTCTCTTTTGGAAGAAATAGACTCAGCTTGTTACTTAGCTAACAGACAAACTCTTCTGTTGTTAAAGTGTACCCAGAAAAGTATACTTGTTTGATGTATACTGTTAGTTGAAGCATACCTGTTGTCTGAACCTGTTTTGGTTTACAAAATAGTAGCAATTTGAGACTGGCCCTTCCTGTTAAATAAATGGCCAATTATGGAGCCAGTAGTATATTTCTAGCCAAAGAAATTGTTGCTCTGAGCTTTGTAGTCAACTATTGTAACTACTAACTACTGTACTGTACAGCTAGCCAAGTTCTTGACTCCTATGGAAAATCTGTAATTTTAGAGGACTTTCCATTTCCTCTGTTGGGCTCTTGTACATGATGTTCACACATTGTGTTAGTAAAACACAATTTGACAGCATACCTTAGTTTGTTGGGTGATGTTTATTTTCATGCAAATTTGATTGTGGTGCCAATGTGGCTATTCAGTCTAAATCTTATTTAGAACAAAGTGTTTAGTATAGAATTTAATAGAAACCCAACTGTTGTGGTTAGGCAGAGATAGTCCTGTCAACATAAAACTTGTTAGTATGGCAAGGATTGGCCATTAGTTTAGCCATCGTCCTTCAGTTGTTTTGGTTTATATTGAATAAGTTAAATAAGAGTAAGTTAATGCATTTCTTTAGATATGTCAAGAGCTACTCAGGAACAGTGTTGAGACTGAATTTGAAGGTTGAATATTCTCATAACTAAACATAGCAAAAATACATGTTAAAATTACTTTTATAGACTTTTGTCCCCAAAGGAATTTGAGGGACCTAAAAGTGACTTTTATGAGTTTGTGTATCTGTGTACAGTGTAAGTCCCCAAAATTGACATTAAAATTATTTGTTCTCAATCTCAAGGTCAAAATTCTAGTTGGACAAAAGTTGTTTGAAACTAAAATCTGAGGTGATTTTCATAATCTGGGTATTCCCAGTAATACATCCTACCTGCTGGCATTTCTCTAAACCATTCAGAAAGTAGTGTTCCCAAAAGTAGGGTGTTTTGGTGTGCGCCCCCAAAGAGGACATAAGTGTGTGTGTGCACGTTGGTATATATGGTATAGACGGACAATTCACCTGAATACGCACAGACACTACACGGACCTTTGGGATTAGACTGACCTTGCCGATGTCCGCGTAATTCGGACAGCGTATCTGCATTTGGTAGTGTCTAAAGAACATTTTCTCTCTTTTTCTTCGAAAGTCCCTCTTTACCACTTGACCTGATTTTGAGTGTATCCCAGTGTATAGAACAGCGCAGCCTGTCAGCGCCGGCTGTATTGCACTTTCATACACATTTTTGATACACACGGCCAAATTGGGCGGGCTGCGTTGTGACTGGCTGGTTCATGCGGCGTCATTTCTAGCTAGTCGACACGCCCCCTTTTCGGATCAAGTTCACCGTGGTGGCAGCGGCGGATTAAATGGACACGGGTAAACATATATATTTGTACGTACAGTAGCTTTTTTTTTTTTTGATTGAACGTTTTTGCAAGTTACAGTAACTTATATTTGTATGTTTTAACGTGAGTGATTGAGCAGCTATAGCTATAGCTAGCAGCTATGGCCTCGGTTCAGACTGAGGGAGATGTTTGTTAGACAGCTAACATCGGCATGCAGTCGCTCCTTGCTAGTTAATAGAATAGCAACAGGCAGAGAAGGGGACAGGGGCAACATTATCGGGCAGCTCAGGTTCGGTGTACTGGATCGAAATAATAATAATTTATTTATTTTTTGGCTGTCCTTGCTTATAATAAGCTAACGTGGCTAAATTAACCCGTGGCTCTGCGCCCGTCACATTCCTCCCGTAAATACACGACTCTTTGCTAGCAGAGAGAACAGGTTGTGGAGAGGAGAACCGATAATCAGCTTGCTAGCGGCTCATGTTTGTCATTGAAAAAATAAAAATATGATATATATATGTATATATGATTTCGTATATGTACCGGATACGTATAAACCATTGGTTTTAATTTCCCGAAGCTAACGTAATTAGCACGTGTGTGACCACCTGTACTGTAGCTACCAGTTTTGTAGCCTAGGTATTGTGTTATACAGGTAAGTAGTGACACAGACGGTTAAAGGGATTAAAAACAGCATTTGTAATGTCAGTCTGTAAACTTTACCTGAGGACAGGGGCAGGAATGAGTTGTGATCACAGTATCGAGATCAGGCTTTGCATGTTGAATTGGTTAGTTGATTTTTTTTTTGTAAGATTTTTTTAGTTTAAAAAAATTGTGGTACATTTAATTACACATATATTTTTTGAAGTCTGGGTCTGGATGAGAACCAGTTGCTTTTTGTTGGTTAGTCAGAATAATTGTCATGGAATTATGGAACAGTAAGAAACCCTCTGATAACAGAAGTACTGTAATGATAACATCCCAAGCCCTCTTAGTGTTAATGTCATGATTTCAATCTGTGAAATCATACAGACCATAGAATGCAGTTTCAAAGGACCATAAACACAATGTTATACCCACTGCTGTCACACCACACAAAAGATAACCAAACAAGGCTGCTACCTTGTTTAAATTATTTGTGAAAAATTATCATTGAAGTAGACTTAAGTTGAAGAAGGAGATGGTGTGATGAGCAAGAGAACATGATTGAACATGATTGAAAAAGAATGATTTTAACACAGGATAACAGATAAGTAGATAACTGTTTCACAGCTATTGATCTTTGTGTTCAGATCATGTTTGTCCTGCATGACAGTAAACATGTCAAGGCGAAGATGTATAAATCCAAAGGAGGATGCAAAATTTTATGTGAGCACTGGAAGGGACAAAGTCGGACTCGACATAAGATTCATTAATGCTTTGAAAGGTTAGTAGCATCCTCTAATTGTTAAATCATGATTTAAGATTACAGATTGCACCTTATTTTTGTCTAATATTTGTTGTTTGTGCTATAACTAGGTCGTGGTATCTTCACATCTATTCCATTTGAAAAAGGAGTTTTTCTGTTGGAATATCGAGGGGAACTAATAAGTAAGCAAGAATGTGAGAGGAGACTTTACCATGCCAGCCTGAAGGTGTTCATGTTTGAGTTCCGTTTTAATGGAAAACTGTGGGTGAGTGCTGCATGTCATTGCTTTGTGTAATCAGAAATAAATGACGCATTTTTTTTTTGTTTTACTGAACATATTCAATGGGGTCCAAAAGTCAGAAGCCAGTTTCCAACCTGTATTTGTTTCAGAAGGCTTCTAAGTCAGGCTAAGTTATACTGCCTAATTACACATGATTTGTAATAATGTGTTACATGTGTTTTTGTAGTGTTGATGCAGCAAAAGAGGATGGGTCACTTGGAAGAATTGTAAATGATGACCATATAAATCCCAATGCCAAGATGAAGACCTTGACAGTGGAAGGGAAGCCCCATCTGTGTTTGTTTGCAACACGTGACATAAGTCCAGGAGAGGAGATCACCTATAATTATGGTGACTCAGACTGGCCGTGGAGATGCAAGGTGGTTTAATTTTTACTCTGTGGAATTGATAGTTCTTATAAAGGACATGCTCTTACTATACAAAAATTCATTTACATATAAACATTTTATATTTTCCATCTCGCTTTGGTTTTAACACAGTTTATTCTGCATTAGAGTAATTAAATGTCATGGTTGATGTACTGAAATACATCTACATTGCTGCATACACACATCTATGATATTGACTGTATTAGAAAATGAATTTTACATGATTTCATCAGTCTGATATTTGTTATTAAAATCTTCAGACACTTGAAGAAACGTCTACGAAGGGGCAAAAGGCTGAGGTATCACCCATATCAGAGCCCTCTACAAGTACTCAAAAGGCATCAACAGGTCGGCGACCAAAAAAAGCATCTTCGACTGCATCAACTGGTCTTATCAAAAGCTTTGATGAGGTAAGTTAGATTTTCATGCAGTATAAACACAGATACACTACCACATGCAGGTGGTCAAATATGACTTAGGGGGACCATACAGTTAACAAGGTCCTTCCTCCAGTGTCATTGTATCTACCCTGGTAACGCAATTCACGCCTCTTACTGATGCCAAAACCGTTTATCCTTTTTAAGGTTAAAGAGCACCGTGAAAACTGCAACAAAAGATAAGCACATTTTCACATATACAACTCTCAAATCATTTTCTACACAAGGCAAACAAATTAATCACAATTCAATCGTAACAATTACCGTGTACGCCTGCTTGTCCAGAAGTAGACACTCTTTCGACCACTTTCTCTCTCCCAACTTAGCAGATCTCGCGTTACTCCAACCGGAAGTAACCTTTCACAATAATTTAACTTAACTCAAACGGTTAACAATAATAATAATGATATGACAGCAGAACCATGAGCTTAGGTTCAAGGAATTTCCATTATAAAATTTATGTAAACATAATAAAGAAAACAATCAAAAATCATGTTGCCATGGTGACGAACTGTTGTACTGAGCGTCAGCTACAGTCATCACTTTTGTTTTTTAAAAATACTTGGACAACCTGGTTTGATCTGTCTGCTAGTTTAATGGGCATGTTAAGTTGTTTACATCTGATGGATAAGAACTGAGTCACCAGTAATAAATGGAAGTAGAACAATATCTTATTCAAAACTCATTGATACAAAACTAGGAACTATGAAGGCACAGAGTCAACTTCATGGAGTTTGGTTTGCAATATTTTTCTTGTTTATCTTGACTTATTGCACATCTAAGATATATATATACACTGAATGGTATGGTGTTTATGATTGTAGCACATTCAATATGCTATAGGTATGCATGTTTAAGTACAGCCCTGTAAGTGCAACCGATTTTAGACATTTTCTTATTGGAGCAATACGCGTGATTATTATTTTCATCTTTAAATCCTCGCATTCCAGGAGGTCAGTTTTCAAAGAACTTAAAATGTTGACTAGCCAAATCTAGAAAGTTCTTTCTTTCTTTTTTTTATCCTAACAATGTCTAAAATAAGACAGATTATAAACTCTGTTGTAATTTTGAGCTTGTGTTCTCTTGTTCTCTGTTTTAGATGAACACTGAAAATAGCTAGAATCAGTTCACTTGATCTCAAATTGAAAATCTAATTTTTGTGTCACATTGATATTGGATTTAAATGGAATTGTTCTTTTAGGACTTTGTACATGTCATCAAAATGTGAATGTGAAATATTTTGCTGTTCAGACTGCTGACATTTTAATAACATTCTTCCAGCAGTGTCAAAATCATCGCCTTGTGTGCACAACAGTATCCTCCTTGGACAGATGCATTCAGTGTGTGGGGCCTGTATCCTCCTTTAAGTGGCTTGGCTATAAGTGCAAAGGTGAGATATATACAGCATTAGTATAATGTATGACTAATGGCAGTAGGTGGATATAGACTCCATCAGCGGTTTATAAGGTACATCCAAGCTAAAACTAACTCAGTGTTTTACAACAGTCCTGCAATTCATTCTCTTTCATGAAAGTTGTAATATTTTTTCTGAAATTGTTTTAGAGAGGTGTTAATTCAACTTTCTGATCATTTTGGTAGATGATGTTTGTGGTGTCTCTGAGCTGTGTTATGTCATACTGACAGATGTTTCTGTTATTCTTTTACACTCCATTTCTATCAATGAGGGTTGGCTAAAATATATATAACACAACACAGTTCAGTAGCACCACAAATTACAGCCCCCAAAATGATCAGAAAGTTGAATTAACACTTCTGAAACAATTCAAACAAAAACATTAGAACCCTTCATGAAGTTAGGATTTATTTTAAGACTGTTATATTACACTGCATTGATTTTGCCTAGGTGTGTCTAATGAACTGACAACTGAATACATATGATTAACCACTCATCCTTGGTACACAGCATAGATTGTTATATCAAATATTCTACAATGAGTTTAAAAAGTGTCATTATGAAACACTGCAACCTCATTTGGTTACAGGAGATTTATTAAAGTCTAGATTACTTAAACATGTTTCATTTTGCTTCATTGGCACTGACAAAATCTCTAAGGGTGTCATGTTTGAGGTGAAACATTTTTGCTGTTTGTGTGTATCTCAAATCAGTACTGTTAAACAAGAACAACTTAAACAGACACAAGGTTTAAATTAATATATTGAAAATGTGTTACAGTTTGTTCAGGGGTCTGGCATAAATCCTGCCTCAGACGGATTACAAATGCTAACCTCCAACACCCATCACAGGTAAGTATCAAGTTGTCTTGAATTTTTAAACTACCCATAAAGTGTCCATAACTTGCTAAAATGTGTTTTCTCACCATTTCAGGGGCAGCAGCTTTTTAAATGTTTTAAATGTTTTAAATGGATGAACGGTCATCAGATCAGGATAGCGTACCGCATTCTGATGTGGATGACAATTCAGACACAAGTATACCTCTAATGCCTGTTGGGTCTAAAGGTGGACAGATTCATGCAAAACCAGTAATACCTGATGCTGGAACATCTTATGGGTCAGACACAGGCATCCCACTGCCATGTACATCAAAACATCACCTACCCCTTGAAGAAACATCAGACTCAAAGAAAAAGAAGAAAAAGCTGCAGGATCAAGCAGAGCGACACAATCAAGAATCATCACATCTGACTATGAGTAACAAGAATTACTGTTACATTTGTGGTAAACCACAAAGTAAAATTTCCCGCCACTTGAGGACACACACTACACATGCAGAAGTTGTACATGTTTTTTCCCTCCCTGGACACTCAAAGGAGCGTAAAAAAAAATGAGGAATAAGGGAAATTTTAGACATAACACTACCATTTTACAGGGTGGAACAGGCCCACTGAAAGTAAAGAGAAAACCAAAGGCTAAAGCAGTGGCCGGAAAGTTTATTCACTGTATGTATTGTCAAGGGATGTACATTCGGAAGGAGCTTTGGAGATGTCCCTGCAAGCCAGAAGATGAAGATTTGGATAACGAACCTGGGAGAACCAAAGTACTGGGTTTGGCTGTTGCTCAAGAGTCTGCATCCTGTCACCAGATCTCAAGTGGGGTGTTGAAGCTCCTTAGTGCCATGAAACAGGATGAGGTTGCCTCAGCTGTGAGAAATGACTTGTCAATTATTCAGTTTGCCCAGTCACTCTACAACAGACATGGACAAGACCCTACAAAGTATGAATACGTGCGACAGAAGCTTCGTGAAGTTGGGCATTTGTTGTTATGTCTGCGTGCAGACTTCTCAGTACATAACCTGGAGGAGGCCGTTAAACCTGCTAACTTCCAGAGGGTTGTGCAAGCTGTTAAGAAAGTCTCCGGTTTTGATGAGGAAAAACACTCATATGGAACGCCAAGCCTTGCACTGAAATTGGGACATACATTGCACAAAATTTGTGACATTATCCATTGTAGGGCCCTCATGGCAGAACACGAAGAACTGATCAAATCCACTGACACATTCAAGAAGTTGTACTCCAAGTGGTCTGAGTTGGTGTCTCACAGTGCCTTGAACACGCTGAGTGATGCAAAGTACAACAAGCCATCAACTTTGCCCTTCACTGAAGATGTTCAGATTCTTCACCAGTACCTTGAGAAATCTGCAGAAAGTGCCTTTTGCAACTTGAAGGACACGGCCACTGCTCAGAACTATGCTCAACTTGCAAAAGTTACACTTGCACAAATCATTGTGTTTAATCGAAGACGAGCTGGCGAGGTTTCAAAAATGCGCCTCAGAAATTTTCATGAAAGAGACAACACAAAGCTCCATGAGGATGTTGCCATGGGTTTGTCAAAGACTGAACAGAGGCTCTGCAACTATTTCAGCCGAATCGAAATCATGGGAAAAAGGGGCAGAAAGGTTGCAGTTCTGCTCACACCAAGCATGGTGGATGCTCTGTCAATACTGACCAGTAAAAGGACTGAGTGTGGTGTTTATGCCACAAATGTCTTCCTCTTTGCCAGACCTAAATCAATGAGCCATTACAGAGGGCAGGACTGTTTGCGTATTCATGCAAGCCAGTGTGGAGCAAAGCACCCTGAGCACCTCAGGTCGACGCAACAGGTCGAAGCATGTTGCAACACTCTCACAAGTCCTTAATTTAAAAAATTTAATTTTAAAAAACAATGAACTTGATCAGGTTGCAGATTTCCTGGGACACGACATCTGTGTTCACCGAGATTTCTACAGATTACCAGTTCCCACAACCCAGCTGGCCAAGATCTCTAAACTGCTTCTGTCAATGGAGAAAGGGCATCTTTCCAGCATGCGGGGGAAGTCCCTAGATGAGATCAAAATTGAAGGTTTGTACAGTAATTAGTGCTTAGGCCTATTGATTTGAATTTCTGTGTGTTTTTTTCTGAATGCTAAGTCAGAGGCATCTGAACGTCTTAGATCAGTGGTCACCTACCATTTCCATATCACTTAATTTCCAAAAATAAGTCAGAGTCTACAGTTCTGAGATACAAAAGTCAAAGCTGAAAGTAGGGCTGGGCAATAATTCGACAATATGTTTTCTGTTGTCCCAATTAATATTTCCAAATCTAAAAGCATTTTGCAATAAACAAAACTAAAGCGATCAAAGACCTAATATGTAGATGTTTTTTTTATCTGTACGCACAAGTTATTGAAATCCATCTTATGAACATATGATAATTACAGATAAATCCAAATTGTCAGGCTGGCGATGGCTATTAAGTTTGGAATCTCATCACTTTACAACATATTGCCAGTTACAGAATTGTGGCACTGCATGTTACTATTATATATATCTATAAAATATTTCCAATGTCATTAAATGGGGTTTTGTTTGTTGTTTATTAATTAGATTTGTGCTATTCATGTTACTCTTTCTAACACCATTTCCTAGATGAAATCGCATTAAGTGACACTGAGGCCAAGGACAGTGAGAGTGAATCTGATGACGGTAGCACAGCATTCACAGAGTGTGCAACTAGTGAGCCCTTGGATGCTGCAACAGACTCTACAGTCACAGAGTGTGCAACTAGTGAGCCTGTGGATGCTGCAACAGACTACAGTCACAGAGCAGGTCCATGACGCTGGAGATTTTGGTAAGTTGCTTTACAGTTGGTTTTGTGTTGATAGAATTTATTATTTTTTTCCAAAAAAGGAACTTTTGGCAAATTGTGTTTTTCAGAAGCAGTGTCATTAGTGACCTCCACAGTAAATGAGACTGTCACTTTATCTGAAGGTAAGACTGATTGTAAAGCATCTTTACACAACATACAAAAAGGCATTTAAGTAAGGAATAAAATCCAAAAATGGCAATACAAAGACACAAAATAAGAAAATGTCAGAATAAAAAAATAACTTAAAACATAAAAAGAATATAAAGTGGGATTACACCAAGAGACAGATGAATGCCCTATACAAGAAGGGTCAGAGCAGGCTCTACCTTCTTAGGAGACTCAGGTCCTTTGGAGTGCAGGGGGCGCTCCTCAGGTCCTTCTTTGACTCTGTTGTGGCATCAGCCGTTTTCTATGGTGTGGTCTGCTGGAGCAGCAGCATCTCTGCGGCGGACAGGAAGAGACTGGACAAACTGATCAGGAAGGCCAGCTCAGTCCTGGGTTGCTCCCTTGACCCAGTGCAGGTGGTGGGAGAGAGGAGGATGGTAGCAAAGCTATCATCAATGATGGTGAATGAGTCCCACCCCATGCAGGACACACTGACTGCACTGAGCAGCTCCTTCAGTGAGAGGCTTCTTCACCCCAAGACAGTGAAGGAGCGTTATCGCAGGTCCTTCCTTCCTGCGGCTGTTAGACTGTACAACCAGCTGTGCTGAGCAAACCACATGCACAAAACCACTTGCACACATACTCTGTTCTGGACTTAATAACTGGTGCTTTATGTGCAGCCTTCTTCTTCTTCTTTTTTCATACTGTTTACTGTTTATAGTATTTATTATTATTGTGTAAATCCTGAGGGATTTTTTTTTTTTTTTCTGCTGCTGTAACAGTGCAATTTCCCCATTGTGGGACTATTAAAGGTTTTATCTATCTATCTATGACACAGAGACATCCTAAATTTATAGAGCTGTGGCAACTTTTTCAAGGTACAACCTACCTGCCAAGTACCTGGAAAGCTGTCTGCAGATATACGAAGGAGAAATGGTGCCATTTTAAAGGCAAAGGCTGGTCACAGCAGATAATGTAGCTGTTTTTTTGTTTTTGTCTTTACTGTTCCTTGTATTGGTACAGGAGAGAAATAAACTATTGATGGCTTACTTTTTAGGGCATCCTTACTGTACTTTCAATGCCTTAAAACTTTTGCACACAACTTGACATATAGTATTTTCACTCCTTCAGGCCATCTGCAGCAAATATTAGGTTTCATCAAAGTTAGGCAAATTTAGTTGGTGTCAACTATAAAAGTTGTAGGTTCATCACAGAAACAAGTAAACATTAGTTGAACATAAGCTTAGATTGCTCCAACTGGCTAACATTGTTTTGTATGTGTCATATTTTTCCTTCTACTTTGCATATTTTCCAGGACAAGATGCTGGTCAAAAACACGAGTCCAGAAGAGTGCAGAAGAAAGCGTGGTTCAAGGCTGAGATTGCTGCAGTAATGGGGCATTTCAGAGACCACATTTCTAAGTGAAAACTGGCCACAAAAAACTAATGTGGTCACTGTAAGCTGGCAGAAGGCCCTGTGTTAGCACAAAGAACAGTGCAAAATATAAGGGATTTTGTCAGAAACCGGGGAGTAGCTGCAAAGAGACAGAGTAAGCCGGGTTTAGTTTAGGGTTTAGTTATGGCTAAGTTGCAGGTTTAATGTAAGAAATGCAAACCCCCAGTTTACAGTGTTTTGTGGGACAGATCAAGTGCACTTATTTTTTATGCACTTATTTGTGTTGTTTACTTATTTGTGTTGTTTATTAATATATTTTTGTTGATATAGTGATGCTTCATGTTCTTATATGAGCAGTACTTCATATGTGAAAGCAGTTTATTGATAATAAAATGACTGTCCCGTTAATGCTGTGTGCTGTCAGGTATGTGTATTTTTATGCTAATGAGGGGCTAGTAAATTTGTGACGTCATTGTCTCTTTAAAGTCCTAATAATGCTTGGTATGTCCTCTTAAAGCACAAAAAGAGAATTGTCTGCTTAATCCACAATGCCATCAGGGTGGTGTGTATGAAGTTCTGAAGGTTGTACCTGAACTCTGAAGTGAGCTTAATTTTTTACAGCGCGAAAAATGTTCCTCTAAACCATATAGACCCGTATGTGTGTGTGTGTGTGTGTGTGGAGAACAGAGGCAAAAAGACTGGAAAAACTGTTCAGTTTCTGCTTTATTTGGTAGCATGAAAACATGGAAAAAAGAAGCTTTGTGTGTTCCTTGCATGTGGTTTTGGTCAAATAAAAGCAATTAAGTGTGTGTGTGTGTGTGTCTGTGTGTCTGTGTGTCTGTGTCTGTGTTTAATGATAAGCAATAAAAAAAAAAAAGCAGCTTATCATCAAAATCAAAGCAAATATTTAGAAATAAAAACCAGCCTCCAAAGGTGTACAGACCTATAACACAGGCATGTCCAAAGTCCGGCCCGGGGGCCAAATGTATTCAAATTTCCACTTGCCCGCAGGCTCTGTGATAAAATAAAAAATATAAAATACAAGAGTATAAAAAGAGCTTAAGTTATTTGTCACTCGCTGGCACGGATCGTTTGATTGTGACGTTTCCCATCGTGCCCAAACGCACCTCTTGTGACATATGCATCTGCGGTTGGTCCGTCCCACCCAAGGCCAGTCACTGGACACGCTACGGGCCTCGTGACCCCGCTTGAACTTTTCCTCCAGCCCAGCCCTAAAATGGCAGCTCTGACTTAAAAAAGGAAAGGGCAACCGCTTCCTGGAAATTGAATTATTTTTTCACTGAAATACGGAACAACTGTGTCTGCCTAATTTGCCAAGAGACTGTAGCTGTTTTTCAAGGAATTCAATATAAAGAGGCACTACCAGAGGAAACGTGGTAACTACGACAAACTAACTGGGAAGGAACGAGGTGAGCAGTGCTTTTTCACAAGAGCCCGTGAGTCAAATGAAAATGCCACAAAGGCGAGCTACGAGGTGGCAACGCTGATTGCCAAGCACTGCAAACATTTTACTGAGGGTGAATTTATCAAAGACTACGTGATGAAGTTTACAGTGAGCATTTAATGGTGAATAATATGCAATGAAACTGTATCTTCCCAAAATGTTTTTTTCCAGTCAGACTTTTTCTTCATTTTGTGTAGTTTTCAAATATGAAAGGCAAAGTGATTTTGGTAAAAACGTGTTTAGATTTATTTGTGCTTTATGTGAAAAAATGAAAAGTACGTCATTTGCAATAAAAAAAATCATCAAACAGTCCATTTGCATTTAATGTTTAAAGAATGTCAGGCTGAGTGGTCGGCCCCCACACATTTTCACCTAGCCAAATCTGGCCCTGTGCAAAAAGTTTGGACACCCCTGCTTGTCATGACTAGCCCCTGAGGGGGCTATTCTCTGAACTCTTTGGGAACTCTAGTTTAAGTTTTGTTTATAGTTCCTGATTTATTTTGAAATCACTGCCCTTGTGTATCTTGTCTTGTTCTACTTCCTGTCTTTGTCTTGTTTCCCCCCTTTTGTGATTGTCTGCCCCGCCCTAATCGGTTTCACCTGTTTCCCCTTACCTGTTGTGTATATATAGTCTGCGTTTCCCCTTGTCTGTTGTCAGTTCGTTTTTGTCTCATGTTTCGTCTCATGCCATGTTCCATGCTTTTGTCTCCTGCCGTGTCCCATGTTCTGCCTTTTCTCTAGTCTCGTTTCTTGTCCAGAAATCTTGTTTTCCCAAGCCGTCGTTTCCCAGGTCAGGTTGTCTTAATTTGTTTGTAAACTTTGTTTCTTGTTAGGTTTTGTTCATTGCTTCGTCTTTTCCTCGTAAGAGTGATTTTGTGTTCAAGTTTTGTAACTTTTGTTTTAGTGCCTTTTTCCCCTTTATGGGTGATCTCTGTTTGTTACTTTGTCCAGTCGCTTTGCCTTCCTCCTTTGTGAGTGATTTTCTGTTTGTTACTTTGTTAGAATAAAATATTATTTTGGACCGCATCTGAGGGGTTGTGCATTTGGGTCCAAGTCCTTGTCTCCCATAGCCGTGACACTGCTATAACATCTCAAAACCTCCAACAACAGGAAACTGTCCTAACTTGCATCATTAGCAAGCCTTTGAGAAGCACACTGGTCTATGCAACTCTATGACTGCGTCATTATCTAAAACCATCAGGGTCTCTTTCTCTGTTGACATTAGCATAAATGCCTCTAGATGCTCTTGTGTCAGTGTGGTCCTCAGTCTGTTCTTCACAAACTTGAGAGTAGAGAAAGTCCTCTCACAGGCCACTTGACTAAAAGACAGTGTCAGCAGGAACTTATAGGCTAGTCCAATGACATGATAAGCATCAGTCAGTAGGTTGTATGAGAGTATGTGATAAACACAAATTGCACAGGAATTTTTACAGAAGTTGCAAGCCAACCAAGATGGCAGTGCGGGTACATGCAGCGGCTCGAGGCTTTTTATGTTTGTATTCGTGTTTTTGTTCGTGTTTTCACACACATTTCAGAGGCTTGAAGCCTTAATCCAATACAGAAGGGCTGAATTGGTGGAATTTGGGAAAAACGCCGGAATTTATGCACCTCCAAAGCTGGATTTTATTCCACCCGAACTGCAGTGGACCACAGAGGCTCTTGCCATCCCCCCTCTGTGGCCTAGAAGACAGAGGAGACAACGTAAACAAAAGCAGTGTAATGCTGAGTCTATAAAACAGGCCAGGACCCAAAAGCAGACAGGTGAGCAGTTCTCAACAGTTTATTCACAATAGTCCAAAAGAAAAAAAAGGTAGACAGGAGAGAGGAGGGATTCCAGGGCGGCAGGGCTGGATCGGTAGCAACGGCGTAGTGAAGGCAGGAGGACGGAGACCAAGGAAGACTGCAGAGAAAAAGAGCACAGGGGTTAGTTTGAGGGAGAGAGAGTTGGTCCAAAAAACAGGTAAGTAAATCCACAAACGTTTTCCACAAGGATGAGCACAGAGAAGTAGTCACCACTGGAGATGACGAAACAATCTGGCGAGGGAAGACAGGACAGCCAAGCCTCTTATGGCTTTGCAGGGGAGACTGATTGCGCCCCAATTGTGCACAGGTGAGCGCAATCAGCCTGAGCAGGAGGGTGGAGTAGAGAGGCGCCGCCCCGGAATCCACTGCCTGAAAAAACACACCCACGCCAAGTACACACATACCTACACACCCACACAGAAGAGAGAAAAGAGAAAAACCAAGACAGAAAAATCCCAGAAGCAGCCGGGCTGCCTCATGACAAGCAGGGCAAGTGGAGCGGGCTGTGTGCGGTCTCCTCCTCACCAACGCTAGGTCACTCGTCAACAAACTGGACGAGATTCGACTGAGGATCATCTCACGTAAGACCGACAGCTGTGTGACGATCTTGTGTGAGGCAGAGCAGGAGGTTTGGCGCTGTATATTCACAACTCGTGGTGTACAGCAACGAACATAATTGGAACTTTTTTCTCCCCCGACTTGGAATATCTGGCAGTGAAGTGCAGACCGTTTAAACTGGTTAGAGAACTCTGTCAGCTCTGTCATGATCGTAGCGGCCTATATACCACTGTGAGCTAATGCTAAGTTAGCGCTGGAGGAGCTGTACTGCCTGATTAGCAGCCAAATGAACGCTAATCCAGAGTGACCTGTGATCGTGGCTGGGGACTTTAACCATGTGGAACTAAAAGCTGTTCTCCCCAAATTCCACAAATTAATTCACTTAGAATAGTATATTCTATTCTATTCTATTCTATCTATTCTATTCTACTTTCCGACCAGAGACCACAATATACTGGACCAGGTTTACTGTAATATCCCCTGAGCATACAGGGCTGTAGCAGTTCCTCACTTTGGCATGTCAGACCACATATCTGTGGAGCTGATCCCTGCCTACAAACCTCTGATCTGTAGGCCCAACCCACCACCAGAACCATCCAGGTTTGGACTGAGGAGGCTTCCTCAGCCTTACACGACTGTTTTGAGCACACAGACTGGGGAGTGTTCAAAGCAGACACAAATCTTGAGGAATACACATCATCTGTGCTGTCCTATCTTCACTTTTGCACTAATGGTGTCTTACCCACAAAGACAATCACAGTTTTTCCTAACCAAAAGCCATGGGTGGACAGCACAGTGCTAAAACAGACCCTGCTAAAAACCCGGGATGCAGCCTGTAGGTCAGGAGATGGGCTGGCTTACAGCAGGGCCAGGAAAAGAACTGAAAAAGGGCATCCAGGTGGCAAAACACAGGTACAAGCAGCGCATTGAGGAGCACTTGATAACAACACACGTAACATGTGGAAAGGCATCAGGACCATCACAGATTACAAGAGAAGCGACCAGCAGGTCAGCCATGATCCCACTCTGCCTGACAACCTTAAACAGCTTCTTCGCACGCTTCGACTCTCCAAGCACCAGAAGGACTGTACATCTTCCTCAGCCAGAGGTGCAGCATCAGCCTCTCATCCTGCAGCTGCACCAAGTGACCTCCGCCATGAGGAGGATCAACATCAACAAGGCTGCAGGTCCAGACAAGGTGTCAGGTCGTACCCTGAAGTTATGCGCTGAACAACTGGCAGGAGTTTTTCTGGACATTTTCAACCTGTCCATGCAGGTCCCTGTATGCCTGAAGTCCTCCATCATTATGCCTGTGCCCAAGAAACCAACCATCACCTGCCTCAATGATTACCGACCTGTCGCTCTGACTCCAGTCATCATGAAGTGCTACGAGAGAAAGTACATCAAAGATGCCATCCCTGCTGGCCTGGACAGCCTCCAGTTTGCCTACAGGGAGAACAGTTCTACGGAGAATGCAGTCTCGTTAGCACTTGACACGGCCCTGACTCACCTGCAGCATCCTAACACCTATGCCGGACATGCTGCCCCTGAAGCTCCACAACCTGGGTTTGTCAACATCGCTCTGCTCGTGGATCAGTGACTTCCTTACCAACAGGCCCCAAGTGGTGAGGATAGGAGAGTCTACATCTGCCCCACTGATCCTAAACACTGGCACGTCACAAGGTTGTGTCCTTAGCACTGCTCTCTTCACCCTCTTCACACACGACTGTTCTGCCATCCACCCCACAAACATGAGGTCCAGAATCTAACACAGTGATGTAACAGGAATAACCTCATCCTGGACATCAGGATGAGGTTGCGGCTCGAGTCCAGATCCACCCACCCGGGCAACGGACTGTTTGTACCGCTTCCATCAAGAAAGCGGTACAGGAACATTAAAACCATCACCAACAGACTCAGGGACAGCTTCTTCCCCAGAGCTGTAAAAGCCATAGCCCCACCACAGTGAAAACACCCACATCCCATCCCCCTACAGGACCCTCAAACCTACCCCCCCCCCCCCCCCACACACACACGCCCATGCACACTTGTGAACTACTTTGAATTACTTACTTTACTTACTCAACTTTGTTTATATTTTTATAAGTCTTCTTTCTCTATGGCATGAATTTTTATTTTAAGAGTAAAAAAATATTTCACCCTAGTTTTGGGAGCTTGGGGGGGTCCTTATAATATCAATCAGAAAATGTGAAGACAAAAAGTATCTTTACTCAATCAAATATGCTGCTTCACTTATTCATGCACATCACAGATATTTTTTATACAAAGTTATTTAAATTTAAACATGTTAAAAAGTGAAATTTATCTTACCTTCTGCTAGCAGTGCGCCCAAGTCGGCTGTGGTCCCAACAACAACTGTTTCACTCCAAGACGAAAGGTCAAATCCACGCCAAGCTCAAATTTCATTAGTCACAGACTTATCATCAGACTTTTAATGTGATGTTTTACTTTAAAAAATTTAAAGGGTAGGTGTGTGGGCCAAAATAGTGGTTTGTTGCCTGAGGGCAACACCATGCCATAGAGGGTTAAGTATTGTGTTATTTATTTATATGTGTGCCTAAAAGCCAAGAGTCTGCAAAATTTCGTTTTGCTCGCATAATGAAAAAAAAAGATTCTTGATTCTTGATGTTTATCAGCTGCATGTTTTCCCTGTTTTCTGTCTCTTCTGAAGTCCAGACAGTGTATGTCTTCAAATGGGGCAACTTAAGTCTCTCCCATTGGCTGGCAAGACTACAGAGCTCAGCCTTCAGCCTTCCAGGTGTGGCTCTGTCATCAAACGTAAGAAGGCACTTACTGACCTGTTGGAGTGGTTCAGATGGAGCACCCTATGTAGGAGCAATGAATGTATTATGTATTTTTTCTATTAGTAGTAAGGTTAAGGGATACTGTTTGTTGTGTTTTTTTTTATTAGGATATTGTTTATGTGAGTTTATGTTTTCCCAAGTGTACAGAGCCTCAAAATTAGTGCCCCTGTAGCTAAGACCACACTTTCCAATGACCTTTATCACATCTATGACACGGTCCAGGACTTGACGTTTTTTTCTGACCTGTTCACGATGAAGTGACATTTGTTTTCCTCCAAGTAGACTTACTATGTATGCTTGGTTGGCCTTCATAAAATATGCTTCAGCACTATCTCAATGCACTTGGTTTCTTTCATGTTCTTCTCTTCGTTGATGTACATGCTTCCATGCTTTCATTCCACCTTTAACAAATGCACTGTCACTTGCAGATGGTTTTGCATATGCCAAACACACTGTGCAGTACAGTGAGTTTTCTTTCTCCCAGTAGGTAAGCCACTTTCTCTTAATACCATCTTTGGTTTGATAGATAGACATTCCTTTTCTGGAGGGTTGTTGAGGGTGAAAAAACCTCATTTTCAACTTGTATCCCTGGCTCAGTTTCCCCTGTGCCTGACCCTACCTTTTCCTATGCATCTTGTACTGCTGCTATATCTGCATGAAAAGAACATCTGTAATAACAAAAATTAGCAATAACTCATTATATTGGAAATAATGTCTAATTCAGAAAGCCACTGACATAACTGCAGGAGTGGATAGGCTTATTGTTCTGTGTGACTGGAGTTGGAGCATCAACATATGACATCTTAATATAATTCCATGCAAAGACCTATTGCCAACCCACTGCTTCTCCTCCTCCTCCTCCTTCTCCTGTCCCTCCTTAACAGTCTCTTCCTGACTGGCCTGTCCCTCTGCATCCACTACACTGGCCTTGTCAGATATTAACAATTACAGCAACAATGACTTTATAGCCCTTTTGCAATTCACAGTGTTACTCACTTTAATGTATTTTTCTTGAGCTTGTACAAATGGCTTGTTGTATCCATATACTAGTACTTTTGTACTACTGAAACTACACCGCAACATGGCCATATATTAATGTACAAACAGAGCGGGAATGCAGGATATATATCTATATATAGATATATATTTCTATATATATGATCTTTTTAACTTTGAATACAGACTGAAATATGTTTTCTTTTACAATAAAGAAATTTGTGTGTTTCTTTTGGTCAGCCACTATGGATTTTATTTTTAATTGATAAAGCAGAGTAATGATTTATTCATGTATGGTGTATCATTGCTGATAGGCTGCCTTTAATGTTCTGTGTGTCTTAAACACATCAAGTCTGGGATGATAGGAACATGTAGGCAGTGCTTGCTAACCTGCTGTGGCCATGCTGATCAGTTCTGTGGCTTCACTGGCCTGGCTGGCTTTTGTCCCTCTGCCACAGAAAAGCTCCGTCAATTTAGCTCATTTGGCTGCATCCTGCGCTAGCTGTTTTTTCTTTTTAGCCCTGATTTTTTTCAGCTCCACCCATTTCTTTTTCCGGCTTCTCTCTTTTCACCATATTTCTGGCTTCTTTCTTAATTTACCTCGCTCAACTTTCTTCTTTTCTTTTTACAGTTTGATGACTGACTGAGCGGCTGAGCCAGTCACATTTCAGTAGAAACAGGGATCAGCTCAATTTAGGAGGGGCCACTCGTATCCCCCTTAATATGCAAAATATTAGTTTGTCCAGCAGTGCAGAATCATCCCAGTCTAACGTTGTGTTCCACTCTGTGCCACCTGCGGCTGCAAGGACAGACTGCTGCTGTACACTGATGCTGCATTTTATGGATTAAAAAAAACATTCTGACCACCGGCCGGGAACAGACCGCCCCTGGTGCTCATTGAGACCTTCAAAGCAGCAGAAATTTTTCTGTACCCTTCCCCAGATTTGTTCCTCGTGACAATGCTGTCTCAGACATCTACAGACAATTCCTATGTCTTCATCCTTGGTTTGTGCTCTGACATGCACTGTCAACTGTGCACTGTTTAGAATCAGAATCAGTATAACTTTATTAATCCCTGTAGGGAAATTCTTGCTGTTACTTTAACTCCCAGTTGAAAAAGAAGAAAAAGAGGAAAATTGCACAGTGTGTGGTAAGAGAAAAAAAAAAAAATTCTAGAATAAATAAGTGAAAATGAAAAACAAAAATAAATGAAAAACAAAATAAGAGTATAGTATAATGAAAATCAAATAAAAATATTGCAATAACTCCAATATCAAACAGAACAATATATACAACTAATATAAAAATAGAAAAGATAAGACATCTTAATATTTTAATGTTTGCAATATGTACATGAGGTTTGTGGTTGATAGTTTAAAAATAACGTATACACAGTATACATGAGTCCATGATTCTTACAGTCCATAGTTGTATAGTTTGATTGCGACAGGCAGGAATGATTTCCTGTGTCGCTCTGTTGTTCAGCGTGGTACAATGAGTCTGTTGCTGAACGAGCTTCTGTGACTGATCAGCACATGGTGGAGAGGGTGTGAAGGAGAGTCCAATATTGTCCTAACTTTGGACATTCTCCTCTCCAGCACTGTGTTAAGTGAGTCCAGTTCCTCTCCTACAACATGGCTGGCCTTCCTGATGATCTTATTGAGTCTGTTAGTGTCCTTCACCCTCAGGCTGCTGCCCTAGCAGACAACAGCGTACAGGATGGCACTGGCCACCACAGACTCATAGAACATCCACAGCATCGTCCGGCAGATGTTAAGACCTTAGCCATCTCAGAAAATAGAGACGGCTCTGGCCCTTTCTGTAAACAGTGTCCACGTTTTTGGACCAGTCCAGTTTGTGATCAAGGTACACCCCCAAGTACCTGTACTCCTCCACCATGTTGACAGGGGTCGCTGTAGCCTTGGTCCTCCTCAAGTTCACCACCAGTTCTTTTGTCTTCATCACATTGAGCTGCAGGTGGTTTCTCTTGCTCCATGTGACAAAGTTGTCCACAACGGTCCTGTACTCACTCTCATCACCACCTACTACTGCAGAGTCATCAGAAAACTTCTGAAGGTGGCAGGTCTCGTGCAGTAGCTGAAGTCTGTGGTGTAGAGAGTGAAGAGGAAGGGAGAGAGGACGGTCCCCTGCGGAGCCCCGGTGTTGCTGATCACTCTGTCTGACGTACAGCACTGCAAGCGCACATACTGTGGTCTGCCAGTCAGGTAGTTTACAATCCAGGACACCAGTGGGGCATCTACCTCGGCCTGATGGTGTCAAAAGCACTGGAGAAATCAAAAAACATGATTCTCACAGTGCTCACCGGCTTGTCCAGGTGGTTGCAGACTCTGTTGAGCAGGTAGATGATGGCATTGTCCACTCCGAGACGGGGCTGGTAGGCGAATTGAAGGGGGTACATAAATGGTTGGACCATGGGCCGGAGCTGCTCCAGGATGAGTCTCTCAAGAGTCTTCATGACGTGTGACGTCAGTGCAACAGGCCTGTAATCCCTGAGGTCGCTAGGGCGCGGCGTCTTCTGTACAGGGACGAGGCATGACGTCTTCCACAGCATTGGGACCCTCTGAAGACTTAGACTTAGACTTAGACAGACTTTATTGTCATTCAGGTAAACAATGTATACAGAACGAAATTTCATTGCATTTTACTCGCAACAGTATAAAAAAATAAAGGATATAGCATGTAGACAGTGAAATGAGGAAATAGGCAATAGAAATGAATAAATAAGGACTATAAATACAGGTAGAATATAAATACAGTACAAAGTGCAATATGGTGATTGAAAGAAACAGTAGTGCAGTCTATGGATTTAAGAATTTAAGAGTTTAAAAGTCTGATGGCGAGGGGGAAGAAGCTGTTCCTGAACCTAGTGGTTCTGCACCGGATGCTGCAGAATCTTCTTCCGGAGGGCAGAAGTGAAAAAAGTCTATGGTGAGGGTGATTGCTGGCCCGGGACACACAGCGCTGAGAGGCAATGTCCTGCACAGAAGGAAGGGAGCTCCCGATGATTTTCTCAGCTGTCCTCACCACTCTCCTCACATTCCTCCAGTCTGCAGCAGTGCATCCTCCACACCACACAGAGATGCAGCTGGTGAGGATGCTCTCTACAGTACTCCTGTAGAATTTAGTGAGGATGGGTGGGGGCAGGTGGGCTCTCTTCATCCATCTCAGGAAGTGCAGGCGCTGCTGTGCCCTCTTAACCAGAGACGCAGAGTTCACCGACCACATGAGGTCATCCGTGATGTGCACCCCCAAAAACTTAGTGCTGCTGACCACCTCCACGGCTGAGTTGTTGATGAGGAGAGGAGCGTGACTGGGCTGGATCTTCCTGAAGTCCACGATGATCTCTTTGGTCTTGTCAATGTTCAGGATCAGGTTGTTGCCTTCACACCATCTCACCAGCTGCTCCACCTCCTCTCTGTAGACCAGGTCGTTGTCATCTATGATGAGGCCCACCACTGTCGTGTCGTCGGCAAACTTCACAATATGGTTAGTGGCAGACCTTGGGACACAGTCGTGTGTCATCAGAGTGAACAGCAGAGGGCTCAGGACACAGCCCTGGGGAGAGCCCGTGCTGAGAGTGATGACGCTGGAGGAGTTCTTGCCGACCCGCACTGACTGTGGTCTTTCAGTGAGGAAGTCTAACAGCCAGTTGCACAGGGGAGTGCTAAAGCCCAGGAGTCCCAGTTTGCCCACCAGATGCTGTGGGATGATTGTATTAAATGCTGAACTAAAGTCCAGGAACAACATCCGCACATGCGCGTTCTTCTCCTCCAGGTGTGTCAGGCTCAGGTGAAGAGCGGAGCAGATGGCATCCTCTGTGGAGCGGTTTGGCCGGTAGGCAAACTGGAGCGGGTCGAATGTGGGGGGGAGTTTGGAGATGATGTGGTCCTTCACCAGTCTCTCAAAGCACTTCATCATGATGGGGGTGAGTGCAACAGGCCGGAAGTCATTTAGTGAGGTGATGTGTGTCTTTTTGGGCACTGGAATGATGGTTGCAGCCTTGAAGCACGTTGGGACTTTGGCTTGGCTCAGTGAGGTGTTGAAGATGTCCGTTAGGACACAAGCCAGCTGATCAGCACATTCCCTGAGCACTCGTCCAGGAATGTTGTCAGGGCCCGGGGCCTTGCGGGTCTTGACTCTTTTCAGGGTTATCAGCTGAGGCAAGACACAATGCTGTTTCTTCCTGCAGAGGGACTCCTTTCTCTGCAGGGGTGCTGTTTAATGCCTCAAACCTTCCAAAGAAGTTGTTCAGGTCATTGAGGAAGTCAGTGTCATTTCCACACGCAGGAGGGGCGGTCTTGTAGCTAGTGATGGTCCCTAAGCCATGCCACATTTTCCTGGTGTTTGTAGGGTCATTGAAGAAGTCCTGTACTTTCTGGCTGTAAGTACGTTTAGCAAGTCTGATGGTACGGTTTAAGTTGGCTCTGGCAGTCTTCAGAGCCTCCTTATCGCCAGACTTAAAGGCTAAGTTCCGAGCCTTCAGCATTCTGCGTACTTCCTCAGACATCCAGGGTTTTTGGTTGGCCCTGGTGGTGATGCTGTTTATGACACTGACGTCCTCCATGCATTTGTTGATGTAGGCTGACACAGACATGGCATACTCATCAATGTCAGTTTGGTTGTTGTATGTTGCAGCCTCTATGAACATGTCCCAGTCTGTGCACTCAAAACAGTCCTGCAGTGCCTCCATGGCCCCCCCAGATCACTTCCTCACCTGCCTAACGGTGGGTTTTTCCCGGATCAGCAGGGGCTTGTATGGTGGGATTAGCACAACAGATAGATGGTCAGACGAGCCGATATGGGGGCGGGGGGCTGCTTTGAATGCATCCTTGACATTGGTGTAGGCTTTGTCTAAAGTGTTCATTCCCCTGGTTGCAAAGTCCACATGCTGGTGAAAGTGAGGGAGGACAGATTTCATGTTTGCTTGGTTGAAGTCGCCAGCAACAACAAAAATGCCTTCCGTGTGGGCAGTTTGCAGTTCACTGATAGTCCGGTAAAGAACACTCATAGCCTCCTTGGTGTTAGCGCTGGGGGGCACCTACACAGCAGTGATGATCACAGCAGTAAACTCCCTGGGCAGGTAGAATGGTCTGCAGTTCACAGTCAAGAGCTCAATGTCTGGTGAGCAGTGACTAGAGACAGATCTAGCATTATTACACCAGTTGTTGTTGATGTAAATACACAAGCCGCCACCTCTGGATTTACCGCTGAGTGCGCTGCTCCTGTCGGCGCGGAATGTAGCTAGCCCCTCGATGCTAACAGCGTTGTCCGGGATTGATGAGTTTAGCCAGGTTTCTGTCAGAATGATGGCACAGCAGTTCCTTAACTCCCGTTTAGATGTTAAGTCCAACTGGAGATGGTCTATTTTAGACTCTAGGGAGCGGACGTTGGAGAGGAAGATGGATGGAAGCGGCGTTTTTTAGGGTTTAGCTTTTAGCTTAGCCGTTAGCCCTCCTCGACAGCCCCGCTTCCGCCTTCGGTCACACTGCCTCCGCTTGCTCCGCTGTCGGCCATTGCTGCTTGACAAATCCGCTGCTCCACAGGCCGCTGGGTCTAGCCGGCGTAGCGCTCCGAGGCTACGTAAACGCTCCAGAGTTGTCGTGTCTACAAAGCCGAAGTTGCTGGATGGTCGTAAATCAAGCAGCTGCTGGCGTTCATGCACTTTACTCTGCTGAGTACTGACTGGATTCACGGTCCTAGATGGCAAGTTTCGGTAGAAATGTCCATAACTGTCACGAGCCCATGCAGCCGCAGCCGAACAGGGCGCCGCCATCTTAAGACTCATGTTGAAGATATAATGAAAAACTCCACATAGCTGGGGGGCACAGGTCTTCAGGGCCCTTGGGCTCACGCCATCTGGGCCTGCAGACTTGCCTGCATGGAGTCTGTTCAGCTGTCTTCTCACCTGGTCAGCAGTGAAGCTCAGTGTGGGGGAGTCAGGTGGGGAAGGGGTGTATGTGCTTCCTTGATAAGTGCAGTCAGGGGATTCAGAGGAGGAGGTGGGAGTGAGGTCTTCATGTGGAGATGAGGGAGAGAAGAGGAGGGGGGAGGGAGAGAGAGTGGAGTTGATGGTTGCCATTGTGCTGCAGAAGAGTCTGTTTGAGGGTGAGTTGGGGTCACTCCGTCAAATCTGTTAAAGAACAGGTTCAGCTCATTCGCCCATTCCACACTTCCATCAGCTCCTCTGCTGTTCCTTGGTTTGAAACCAGTGATGGTCGTCATGCCACTCCACACCTCTCTCATGTTGTTATGCTGAAGTTTCCTCTCCAGCTTCTTCCTGTACATCTCCTTGGCCTCTCTGATCTTGGATTTCAGAGTTGCCTGTATTTTCCTCACCTCCTCCCTGTTGCCAGCTCTGAACGCCCTCTTCTTATCATGTAGAATGGCTTTGATGTCCTTTGTTACCCACGGTTTGTTGTTGGGGTAACAGCTGACTGTCCCATCTGGGACAATGGTGTCCACACAGAAGTTTATGTATCCAGTGATGCACTCAGTGAGCCCATCAATGTCGTTGCCATGGGGCTCACAGAGTGCCTGCCAGTCTGTCACCTCAAAACAGCCCTGAAGTGTCTCCTTAGCATCGTCTGTCCATCTCCTCACAGTCTTTGAAGTTGCAGGCAGACTCTTGACAAGGGGCACATAGCAGGGGGTGAGGTGAACCAGATTGTGATCTGACCTTCCCAGTGGGGGGAGGGGGGAAGAGCTGTAAGCATCTTTTACATTTGCATACAGCAGGTCTATTGTTCTTCCTTCCCTGGTAGGACAGCTCACAAACTGTGTAAAAGTGGGAAGTGTGGAGTCCAGATTAACATGGTTGAAGTCACCCGAGATAGCAATGAATGCACTCGGGTGCTGAGTCTGTAACCGGGCTATGGCAGAATGAATGACGTCACACACGGTGTTTGAGTTTGCAGAGGGGGGAACATAAACTGCCACCATGATAACATGAGAAAACTCCCTGGGCAGATAATATGGACGAAGTCCGACAGCACACAGTTCAACATCCGGGCCACAGATGCGCTATTATATATATATTATATATATATATATATGCGTTTATTACCGCTTTTACAAATACGGCAAAAAGCTGGGTAACACTTTAGAATAACAAACCGTTATAAGACATTTATAAGCTATTAGTAGATATTAGTAGATAGTTATCTAATTATGAACTAAACACTTATATACATTTGTAAATTATTATTAAAACACTTATTAAGTTATAAGACATTTATAAACTATTAGTACATACTGAACTAATCATGAATAAACCATTTATATGGTTTGTAAATGATTATAAAACCATTTATAACTAAAGTTGTATAACATTTATATATGATTTAGACATTATTAAAAATGCTGTGCCAACATTGTTTGTACATGATTTATTCATCATCAACTAATTTTCAATATGATCAACCTTATTAGTAAATTATTGGTGAAATAGTGTAGATGTGTTAAAAAACCCAGTGTACCACCATTTGTTTATTCATGTTTAACAGATGATTTGTTAGGCATTCATTAAATAATCTATAAATGATTTGCAGATGTTATTATGTCCTCTAATCTAAAATGAAGACTATTCATTATTTACACATGTCTGTTAATGTGCCACCATTTGTTTATTCATGTTTAACAGATGGTTTGTTAGGTATTGATAAAAAAAAATCTTAATCAAATCGGTCCACACAATCATTGGACCATTTCATCGGTTTGTGGTGTGCTTGGTAGTTTTTTCCCTTCTGTCAGCTCTCTCAATATACTGGCCATACCAGGCATTTTAACAGCTCAGAAAAATTAAACCTCCAAGTTCACCGCCTACATTTGAACGCATATCAAAGAATGAATGGATGGGCCTGCCAGAAAACTTCAATCTCCCACAAGGCAGTTCGACATGTTTATATGTCTGTGTGTGTTTAGGAGCTGTTAGCAGCGTTGCCAGGTGTATGACAATTACCATACTTTGTACAATAATTGTGCCCTTTGTACTATATACGATCAGTAATGAAGTCCCATAATGTACGTTAATGTGATCATTGTGTGACACTTTGTATTAGTAGCTACAGCTTGTATGTGCGTCAATTGCTGCCTTCCTGTGTTGTGGGAAATTTAAAAAGTCACATCTACAGCGCAGAGGAAAGATGGAACAAATCATCAACAAAAACATCTAAACATCACACTGTCACAAAATAGTTTCTAACATGCATATTTTCTTTTTTTATAGTATTACATTAGTGCTTTAGAAATGTTCATTATGTCCCTGAACGAAGCACCACTTTCAGCCGGCACAGGCAGCGACAGCAGAGACCACTCATTTCTGCTGTTGCTTATGACTCATATACACTTTCCCTCAATATTTTAACATTTCCCAACTGGCAACGCGGTCCGTTAGACATTCTGATGCTGGAACATGTCCGTCACAACAAGAGCTAAGCGTTCCAAGCAACCTTGGACTATTGAAGACGGGGAAGGAGCTAGCAGCAGCAGCGCAGGTAAAGTTAAGCTAACTGTTACAGTAACGTTACAAGTCCACAGTTATAAATTAACATTTGCTGGTTAACTTATTTGTTGACTTATTTTATCTGGTAGAATCTGCTAAACTATCAAGCAAGCACAAACACTAATCGGTTTTTAGCTAGTTCGCTCTGTTAGCTATATCGGCTAGTCTAGCCAACTTTATCAACAGGACATGTCAGTGTGGTTTGGATAGTTTTGCTAATCCCACATGGTGAATGCAGATTGATGCAAGGTGATAAACTATCATAACATGAAACACTGAATAACTTGTGGTTGTGCCATTAAGCATAGTAGTAATTGTTTTAGCTGGCGTGATAACTAGTGATGGGAATCAGTTCAGGTTGAGAATTTGTAGTAAACCGCTCTAACGAGCTAGCTACTTAATTTTCTATCAATAACTCCGTTTTCATGGACAACTTTTTTTAAATTAGATGATTAAAATTGTATTGGAAAAAAAAGATATCCATGTAAACGCAGTTAGTTATATGAATTGAGAAACTGCAACCTGTTGACCTTCTATCAGGTCAGCAGGCACCCTCCTGTCTGATTCTAACTGGCTGATTTATGGAGGTTTTTCTCACATAAATCAGGAATTGATAAGGGAATCATTAAAGAATCAGATCAATAAGCAGAACTGATAGTAGATTTGATATCCATAACATTTTACCAATTCCCATCCCAAGTTATAATACAGTGTTATAGTAACTATCAATTTTGGTTAACTAGCTGCCACTGGTCCTTTCTTTGTGGTTTCAGGTAACCGAACACCACCGTCTCCCACAGCTGTGTACACAGGCCAAGGAAAAAGATGATGCACAATCCAAAAAAAATACAGGAGTTGACCAAAGCAAAGGAGGCCCTGTTGGCAGAGCAAACAATTTTTAATCTTTGAATGTGAGGGCTGTTGAAAAGCACTTCATTGTTATTGCTATATGTTGTTCCGTAGCACATTGCTTGCTGTGCATGTTTTAATAAAATGTTTTATACTCTTATACACTGTACTCCTAATTCTGTTACTGTTTGATGTCACAAGGAAGGATGGACCCCAAAGTTGTCTTCAACATGTATTACATGTGATGAAAAAGTCTTCAGATCTTTAGAAAACATTATTAGATATTTGTTAATGATGAATATGGTTCACTTTAGATTAAGGGACATAAGTACATCTGCAACTGATTTATAGATGTTTTATGAATGTCTAACAAATCATTTGTTTCAACATGAAAGGTCAAGTTAGTAATTGCTTCGTATCTGTTTTTATTAAAGCCAGATTGTTCATAAGAGGTGAGTAAAAGGTCCACAAATCATTTATAAACATTAACAGAAATTTGTAAATAATGAATAGTCTTCACTTTAGATTAAGGGACATAATAACATCTGCAAATGATTTATAGATTTTTTTTATGAATACCTAACAAACCATCTGTTAAACATGAATAAATGGTGGCACATTAACAGACGCGTAAATAATGAATAGTCTTCACTTTAGATTAGGGGACATAATAACATCTGCAAATCATTTATAGATTTTTTTAATGAATGCCTAACAAATCATCTGTTAAACATGAATAAACAAATGGTGGTACAGTGGATTTTTTAACACATCTACACTATTTCACCAATAATTTAATAATAAGGTTGATCATATTGAAAATTAGTTGATGATGAATAAATCATGTACAAACAATGTTGGCACAGCATTTTTAATGTCTAAATCATATATAAATGTTGTACAACTTTAGTTAGAAATGTTTTTATAATCATTTACAAATGGTTTATTCATGATTAGTTTAATATGTACTAATAGTTTATAAATGTCTTATAACTTAATTAATAAGTGTTTTAATAATAATTTACAAATGTATATAAGTGTTTAGTTCATGATTAGTTAACTATCTACTAATATCTACTAATAGCTTATAAATGTCTTATAACGGTTCGTTATTCTAAAGTGTTACCAAAAGCTGTTTTTTTTACTAGCTTTACGGTAAATTGCCATCAAATTTTAAGCAGTTAATTAATGCTAATTTACATCTTTTCTACAAGAGATATTCTTACAGGATACTACTGTAAATAAGTGAAAGTCAAATGAGCAATAACCCTGCTAGCAAAACTGCAAATGCAATGTAAGAGTACATTTTAACACAAATAATACAGCTGCAAAGTGTTCTTTCGAAGTACCTGTTTATTAATAAACAAAAACCTTGACATTTCACCCACTTACAAAAAAAAAAATATCTAACACACAATGTGTGTGTTAAGGCAACAACCCACTGTGTCCAGTGAATAAAAAGGCTTGTAACCAAAATTACTGGGTGCATAATGTTAGAGGTTGCTCTGTTACACAGAGTTGAATGTCAACATTACTGTAATAAGAAAACCTATGAAGTAAAACTAAAAATACATGTCAGAAACAGAGGACAGTGTCTCTTATGGTGGTGTGAAATTTAGATGAAGTCCCACTCAAAATCCATCAACTTTTTGATGAGACTAGAGACACAATGGTTTACACTAGTCACCTTTTTTTGAACAACCTTGCCTGTCTGTCTTGAAGGGACTTTGCCTCGTCCAACCTTTGTTCCTCGCTCTGGATTTATGCCAATGAACCGTCTGAAAAACGGGTGAATTCAGTATTAGTTTATTGGTTGAGATAAAAGTGTGTTCTAATTTGATAGCTGGAAGTAGAGTTTTTTTAATTCCAGTAATTTAATGAAGGAAGCATGTTCAAAATCTGACCTCTGTATGAACTCAAGTGTGCAAGCAGCCTCATCTTGGTATTGCAGATTGAAGTTGTAGAAAACCGAAAAGACTGCAGCAAGTCCTGTCAGAAAAACTGGCTGAATGCCTTCACAGGTGTTTCACCTGAAACTTTTCACAGAAAACCAATGTTATATAAAAAATGAATTATTACATATATATATATTTATATTTTACACATACCAAGGAGGATCGGTCAAGGAGTTGCAGGCAGTGTGAGTGTCCTCTCTACATCAGTTGCTGTTGAAGAAGCCTAGGACAGTTACAGATGACAAAAGGGCAAGAGAAGGAATAACAAAAAAAGAGAAAAATAGACATTTGATCAGAAAGAAAGAGCATGTCTCCAGACACCATAATGATAAATAGAGTATTAACTTACTTCTGCAAGAAGGATCAACCCCTACAGAGTCTCGGAGAAGTGAGCCATCAGAAGCTGGATGACAAAGAAGGACAGCTCAATTTCTGGACCCAGGGAAAGGACAGTGCTGACATCTCCATTGGTGGGTTTGTTAGTGAAGAACTCCACAATTGCTCTCTCACTCGCTAAAAATTTACCGTTTAGTATCAGGATTGGATCCAGCTTCACTCACCACCGTTACAGTTTTCTCCCTGAAACGAGTGTACAAGTTACTATTGCAGTCTTTACCAGACTAAACGAGAATGTAGCCTACATTCAATTGAAGCTTAGCAACATTGTTGCAATTGTTTAAGATAGCTAACTGTTCACTCAACCGTTCGCACTCAGCTTTCATGAGGATGTGTTAGCACACCTGGTAACAACGATGTAGTTAACGAAGTCGTGTCAGAGTAATAAATGATAAAGGCAGTGTGTCGTGCCAGTGCAAAAATAGGAAAGTAAAAAAACACCGATTCAACCAGTTCTCAAAATGATGACTGATGATATGATGACCGACAAAAGTCTCAATGCGTCGGCATGTGGGCTTGCTGTAGCTTTGGTTTCCCAAAATGCAACGCAAAAAATACTGTTAAACTACTGTTTTTTGTCCTGTGTTGGTCCTGCTACCAAGCAGGACCAACACAGTGCAATTTGGCACAGCTACCCTGCTAACTCCTGTGAGGCTGTAATGGAAATGCATGCCATCACAGCTTATGTGCTAATGGAAAAAGCCCATAACATGCTACTTTTCAGGGCACCTCTGTAACAACCTTAAGCTTCTGAACATCTACCACAACATCCCTAATTCACTTTCCACTGGAAACATTGATGCCTCTGCATCCACCTGATTTCCTGTCATCTCTCTACTGTCCATAATAAAGGCATAAAAAACCCAAATCACTTAAAGATATACTCACATTCCCATTTCCACATTCAAAGCACTGGTGTTTGATCTAATTCTTCCTGCTGTCCATACTGGCTGCCAGGAGATCCACAAAATCCACTGTCCTATTTCTGTGCAAATAGTAATTCCAAAATCCATCAGCATTGTTAAACAACATCAAGTGGGTATCTTCAAATGTTTGTCTTTTAGTGCAGAATTTCCTCTCTGTGTTGCCATCTCTCCACCACAGCTTTACAAGGAAACATTAGGTGTAGAAACACAAAGAGGGGAATTTTGGACTAAAAATACCTGGAAGATAGAAACTTGATCTACTCAGACTGTTGAAGCCTCATGTTTGCTTCTTTTTAACTCTGGAAGTCAAAAGGACAGGGACTGTGGATTTTATGCTCCATCATTTCCATTAGAATTTCTTTAGAAAGGATATTGTTGCAGACAGTACAGACTTCCTAGAAATCCTTTCCTTTAACACAAACTACAGTGCATCACACCAAAACAAAGTTAAGAAGTTGAGCAACCATGAGAATATCTCACAATCATGATCTGCATTAAAAAACACTCAACATTGTCCATGAATGATAAGCACACAATCAAACCACTGGGCTTATGGGTATGATTACTTGTCGTCCCAATTTCACAAACATCATTTGGACAAAACATTTCAAAACATTAACTTCTAAACTAGACACTGACATGAACTACTAACATGTACTGACTTACTGAAGACCTTGGAGGTGATCTGGACTTTCCTGTAGTTTCCTCTTGTCCTTGTAACAGCAGTAGCTCCTCCCTTACTTGTCAATAATTGTGCAGAAATATCTGAGTGGTTCTTTCTTCCTAAATCATGAGCAAGTCCTGTCCAGTCCAACTGTTTCTGCTCCTGTTTGACTTCTGAACTTGTCTCTGGCTGTAGCCTGTGACATCAGGCTGTAGAATGTTGATACATCAAAGGCATCAAAGGACAAACACACACACACACACACACACACATACTGGTACTTATATCTTTTTGAGGACACTTGCTGACACAATGCATTCCCTAGCCCTTACCCTAACCATAGGGTTAGGGTTAAGGCATCTGGATCCTGGGGAGAAGAATCAACTTGGGATCCTGAGAGGATTCAAGCCATTCATCACAAGACTATCACTGATAAGGCTATCTTCACCCAAACTCCACCGAAGGGTATGCTCAGACATGTGAATAGACTCACAATGTTTATCAAACCCTCTTCCCCCACAGAGCAGGTTAGGACTGCAGTGAAAGAAAACACATACCAGTGGATGCAGAATAACCTCTCCATCCTCAAAGACCATTATCTCAAAATCCTAATAGAATACAATCAGTTACCTCTCAATGAGACAGCATTTCAAATCACAACCGGCTGGGCCAAAAAGCGGTATAAAACCAGATTGACCCAGTCAACAATTGAAACTGCTCGTGCTTTTCTGGGATGCCACTCAGAGCCCTCCCATATCTCGGACTCGCTGCCTCCATCTTCTGTGGAGTCTCCGGGAGACACTCCATCCAGCCCGGATCTGGAGGACAGGGAGGAGGTCCCGCTCCTGCCCGAGCCACAGGGAGTGCCACCATTTCAGCTCAACGTGATGGGCGAGCAGACAGGCGGTGGGGAGACGCCAACAGAAGCACAACAATTTGGTGAGGGGGAACCACCTAGTAAACTGAAACAGATTGGCTTGAGAAATTCCCAGTCAACACCTGTGGGGGAGAGAATAGACGAAATTGCAGTCACCTTCATCTGAAGATGATTTTGTGCCAGTCAACAGGATGAGATCCTCTATAGAAAAGAGAAATAAGAGTGAGGGCTGTCTCCAAACAACAACAACAAAATTTAAACAAAAACACACAAGGGAAGGAAAATCCTACCATGAGGCTAGATTCACTTACTCAAATGTGGCAATAAGAGAGAACAACCCCCAGATACAAAACATTTTCCAGGATGACCAAGAAAACAATCTTCCATCTAATGTCTCCCCAGGTGGTGGTGCCAGTCCAAGGCAGGAGAAAAAATCCGATCCCACACGGGGGCGAAACCTGTCCGAAAGTGGTGGGAGTGGTGGGAGTAAACATGTTGACTCAAGGGTCACAAAAGTATAATCATTCTGACCTGCATGGCAGAGTGACCCAGTCTGAGCCCACCCAAAACACCTCAGCGGGATCCCCGGTGAGCACTGCCTTGACCTCTGGGCACCACACAGATGAGCCGGTGACTGGGGCAGCAGGTGCACTTGCCACCGGCCACTCGCTGGGTGCGGTGTATCTCCCATGCCAGCACAAGGCCAGGAAGGGGAGAAAAATCCTGGACTGGAACTTTAAAGGAAAAAAACCCATTTGGTTCTTGGGGGATTCAAATCTTAACCGTATGCCACCACAAAATAACAAAAACATCCAGATAGATAGCTACCCCGGGGCGGCGTTCTACCATTTTCAACATGTTCTGGAAAAACACCTGAACACCCTCTGGTTTAGTTGGTGGTGCTGTCCATAGGGATAAATAACAGGGATCAAGACCCACAGAAAACATCTATTAAACAACCACGCCTCGTGTACAGGAAAGCCCAATCGGTTTTCCCTAACGCAAACATCCTTTTCCCCATCATTAATTACTCACCTCTCCTCCCGCAGGAACAACAGAACAACCTGAAAGTCATTAACAAGTTCATTTCCAGTCATCTTCCTTTCCTGGGGCTGCTGCCGTCAAACGTTTTTTACAGCAGCGGATAATATCCACTGGACCCCGGAGACAGCTGGACGCATATTCTGGCTCTGGTGCACAGAATCACAAATAAATTTATGATTTATTCACAGCTTAATCAGGACACTGGAGGAGGGCTTCCGGGAGCTGTGGACCGGGGCCCCCAGCCCGAGCCGAATTATCTTTGCCAAATGTGGCAAAGATAAAAGATAAACACATGCAATACTGCAAATCAAATACCATTCCAGGCACATTTCTTAAAGTATAATCAAGTCCCAGATCAATTTGTCACATTCTGCTCTGCCCTCTCCTGCCCTGCTGCTCAGCCACACCCCCTCATCAGCGCAACTACTTCCACCTGCTGCTATCACTGCCACATTGCTCAGCCACACCCCCTCATCAGCCCAACTACTTCCACCTGCCCACCAATCAACCCAGTATATATGCAGCCTTATCCCCTCACTCTTTGCCAGATTGTCTTCGCTCACATGCCTGACTCTCCAGCACTTGTTTCCGGACTGTTTACCTGTTATCGACCTGTTTTGCTCCTGACCTCGCTTCACGTCTCTGCCCCGGTAACCCACCAGCCTTCTGTCTTCGACTGCGAGTACTGCCTGCCTGTTCTCCATTCTTCACCTGTCTGTGGCTGCTCGGCTCCCAGCTTCACCTCCCCGGCTCATCCCCTCTGTCCTCAGCTCCTCCGGATCCACGCCAAGCCCTTATTCTCAACCACCTTCCAGCAAGACTTCACCAGCAGTGAGTTAGAGACATTTCTCTTACCTGTACTCGTGGAGCCAGTTAAGAACTGTTGGACTGGTTACCTGCTCACGATCCTCCCATACTCCCTGTCTGCCCTGTTGGTCCTGTGGTTAAGTGCTTGCCTAGCACACGGGAGAACCGAGTTCGAATCCTGTTGTACTCACCTGCACTGCATCCTCTGGTTTATAGTGTGCTTGCTGAATAGAGACTGTTTATGCTGATTTGTGCTGCAATTGGGTTCACTCTATACCTGTTACACAATTATTTTCACAGGGACAGAGAGGGTATCCAGTAGACTTCTCACATCCACTGAATAGTAAACCTAGGCACATCTCGCTCCCTTAAGTCCTGTTGCCGTGTCCTCCACCGAAGCAGTTGAGCAGTGGTCCCAGGACAGGAACCAGGATGCAGAAGAACCAAAGGAAGTTCCTAATTAATCCACATGGGGGTGCTGGACGAGCCGTAATGGGCGAGTCCAGCCTCCACAGCTCTAATCTGACTTATTGCATTGTCTGTGGTTCCTGAGGGAAGATGTGTGTGTGTGTGTGTGTGTGGGAGAAACGGGGAAAACTGTATCAATACGACTTCAACAGCACATCCGCACTTTGGTAGAGTGCACATTGACCACCACCCTGGCACATTTCCAGATGCAGTCGTTACAGCATCTGAAAAACACTGGCATCCAGACGTGTGCCATTTGGACAGAGGGCCTGGAATTGGACGGTGCTTTTTCCGGAAAACGAACTTGGTATCAGCTTGTTCCGAATGGGTGTGTCCAACCTAGCCCCATATAAATAGGAGCGGTTTTCACCTGCAGTTATCACCCAGCAATCACGTAAGAACCCAATTATTTCATGTAGATTTTTTTTTTTAAGGTCACTATCAAGGATGTAGAAGTGCTCTTCCTGTAGACATATCTGACATATTCTTTCATGTAGATGTTTAAGGTCACTATCCTGGATGTAGACGTGCCCTGTAAATAGACATATCTGGAAATCAATGTTGCTCATCAACATTTGTGGACATTGCTTGTTGACATAGATTTCAAACATTTTACATTGCCACGCCTTTCCGTACCCTAGACAAAGACCAAGTGCCCAGAGTGTGGAGGATATTATGTCTCCCTTTCCCGCCATCTGTGGGACCGGCATGGCATGAAGGATGATAAACAGAGGCGTCTCTTCATTCGTAAGAAACATCTCAGACATGGTGGGAGACTGAGGTGCCCCATCAAAGACTGTGGATCACAGAAAGACTATGCGAGGCTGGATAAGCACCTCATCTCTGCCCATGGAAGAACCCCGGTATGATACACTTTACATGACAATTTCACGGAAAACATAAACCGTATCCTTATTTCCATTTTCGTTCAATCATTTCATTCTCTTCCCACAGGGAAAGCGCATGACAAAGCTCATGACCAAGGCCAAGAAAGCAGCAAGAAAAACTCTGGACCCTCTACCAAACACCACCACCGCAAACACCACCACCGCCAGCTCCACTGACACAACCCCCGGGGACTCCGTCGACAATCCTTGAACCCCAATCTCCACCTCCAGTCTGCACTGCCTGCACAGACTGGAGCATTGTCCCCACCACCAGGAACCCTGACCTATGTGGTTAATGGGTTGCACTCAATTAAAGACAGGCTGAAAAAGCTCTTGGAGGAGGTTGAGCTTCTACAGAGTGTAACAGAGCAAATATGTGCTCTACATCCTGTGACAGCATCTGCCTCCACAGCCAGCAGACCCCGCAGGGAGGGTGCCGTGGCTGCTCTGTCCTCTAGAAGAGGGAGCCTCACGCCCAACTTAGGTGAGTATTGCTGCTGTTTACAAGGAGACTATAAGCATCCCGCTCAGTACCATTTTCTTTTAGACCATCTGTTGAACTTGTTTGAGACAACCCTCTTAGGGCCCAAAGCATCACCCAAAGCACTGAGGAACATAAAGCAGAGAAAAGCTTATGTCAGAAAGTTCCTCCTCTATATGTCAGGAGGGGGCACTGACATAAATATGACCCTGCTGTTTTTAAACAACATGGTAAAACTGAATGGGTATGTAGCTCTGCTTTGTCTTTTCCAAATCCAAGTCATAACACTCATCATCATGTTTACAATGCTCATTAATTCCATTATTTGGTCATCGGGTACCTCAATATACTCAGTGCAACACTGAAGCCCACGAGCCATAAGGACATGTGATGTCCTTATAGACATAGAGGCCTTCCTGGAGTTCGTGAGGCTGGCTAATGTGCCAAAAGTACGGATGACTGTTCCATCACGTACATTTTGGACAAGTTGGCTGCGTGGAAAAAGGGGTCAGGGGCACAAATCGTCCTGCAAAGATTGGAATATAAAAGAGAAAAGGTTTGTTTCAATGCAAAGGAGTTAAAATGGTTGATTCTCAAACTCTGATGTGACTATGTAACTTATCCTTGTTTTTCTACAGCTAAACTAATTGAAAGCAAAGACATTCTGTCCTTCATCAAGCTGGTAGAAGATGGACTTGAGGTTGCCATCCGTGACCTCACCACAGACCCGAGCAACATGCTCTACCTGGCCCAAGTTGTTGGACTGTTGGTGGGGGTTATGGCAGTGACGACAGGGCACACAAAGTGCGTCTTCCTGGACATGACAATAGATGATGTCTTGAAAGCCCAGGGATACAAAAAAAGCTTCACAATCAAGGTGACTTGTTTACTTATTAATGATGTAAGTTTTATGACGTAGAATACCTTGAACGGAACATATGGTGCCTTTTCCGGAAATTGAACTTACACACCCTTCACTCCTAACCTCTAACCCCTCAGCCAAGCAACTGTCCTGGGCATGTGTCTTTGGTACTTACCGCACAGCGGTCCATTTCCTGGAACTTGAACTTACCCACCCTTCACTCCTAACCTCTATCCCCTCAGTCAAGCAACTGTCTGAGGCATGTGTCTTTGGTACTTACCACACAGTGGTCCATTTCCTGGAACTTGAACTCACCCACCGTTCACACTTAACTTTTACCCTCTCTCAGGCAACTGTCTGAGGCATGTGTCTTTGGTACTTACAACATGGAGGTCCATTTCCCGGAACTCAAACTCACCCACCCTTCACCCTTAACTTTTCCTCTCAGTCAAGCAACTGTCCTGGGCATGTGTCTTTGGTAGTTACAGCATGGAGGTCCATTTCCTGGAACTTGAACTCACCCACCCTTCACTCCCAACCTCTATCTCCTCAGTCAAGCAACTGTCCTGGGCATGTGTCTTTGGTACTTACCGCACAGCGGTCCATTTCCTGGAACTTGAACTTACCCACCCTTCACTCCTAACCTCTATCCCCTCAGTCAAGCAACTGTCCTGGGCATGTGTCTTTTGTATTTACCGCATAGTGGTCCATTTTCTGGAACTTGAACTCACGAACCATTCATCCTTAACTTTTACTCTTTCTCAGGCAACTGTCTGAGGCATGTGTCTTTGGTACTTACCACATGGAGGTTCATTTCCTGGAACTTGAACTCACTCACCCTTCACTCCTAACCTCTATCCCCTCAGTCAAGCAACTGTCCTGGGCATGTGTCTTTGGTACTTACCGCATGGAGGTCCATTTCCTGGAACTTGAACTCACCCACCCTTCTATCCCAACCTCTATCTCCACAGTTAAGCAACTGTCTGAGGCATGTGTCTTTGGTACTTACCACACGGTGGTCCATTTCCTGGAACTTGAACTTACCCACCATTCACTCCTAACCTCTATACCCTCAGTCAAGCAACTGTCTGAGGCATTTGTCTTTGGTACTTACCGCATGGAGGTCCATTTCCTGGAACTTGAACTTACCCACCCTTCACTCCTAACCTCTATCCCCTCAGTCAAGCAACTGTCCTGGGCATGTGTCTTTGGTACTTACCACACAGTGGTCCATTTCCTGGAACTTGAACTCACCCACCGTTCACACTTAACTTTTACCCTCTCTCAGGCAACTGTCTGAGGCATGTGTCTTTGGTACTTACAACATGGAGGTCCATTTCCCGGAACTCAAACTCACCCACCCTTCACCCTTAACTTTTCCTCTCAGTCAAGCAACTGTCCTGGGCATGTGTCTTTGGTAGTTACAGCATGGAGGTCCATTTCCTGGAACTTGAACTCACCCACCCTTCACTCCCAACCTCTATCCCCTCAGTCAAGCAACTGTCCTGAGCATGTGTCTTTGGTACTTACCGCACGGTGGTCCATTTCCTGGAACTTGAACTTACCCACCCTTCACTCCTAACCTCTATCCCCTCAGTCAAGCAACTGTCTGAGGCATGTGTCTTTGGTACTTATCTCATGGAGGTCCATTTCCTGGAACTTGAACTCACCCACCGTTCACCCTTAACTTTTCTCCTCAGTCAAGCAACTGTCTGAGGCATGTGTCTTTGGTACTTACCACACATTGGTCCATTTCCTGGAACTTGAACTCACCCACCGTTCACACTTAACTTTTACCCTCTCTCAGGCAACTGTCTGAGGCATGTGTCTTTGGTACTTACAACATGGAGGTCCATTTCCCGGAACTCAAACTCACCCACCCTTCACCCTTAACTTTTCCTCTCAGTCAAGCAACTGTCCTGGGCATGTGTCTTTGGTAGTTACAGCATGGAGGTCCATTTCCTGGAACTTGAACTCACCCACCCTTCACTCCCAACCTCTATCCCCTCAGTCAAGCAACTGTCCTGAGCATGTGTCTTTGGTACTTACCGCACGGTGGTCCATTTCCTGGAACTTGAACTTACCCACCCTTCACTCCTAACCTCTATCCCCTCAGTCAAGCAACTGTCTGAGGCATGTGTCTTTGGTACTTACCTCATGGAGGTCCATTTCCTGGAACTTGAACTCACCCACCGTTCACCCTTAACTTTTCTCCTCAGTCAAGCAACTGTCTGAGGCATGTGTCTTTGGTACTTAACACATGTAGGGCCATTTCCTGGAACTTGAACTCACCCATTCTTCACTCCTAATCTCTATCCCCTCAGTCAAGCAACTGTCCTGGGCATGTGTCTTTGGTACTTACCGCATGGAGGTCCATTTCCTGGAACTTGAACTCACCCACCCTTCACACCCAACTTCTATCTCCTCCGTCAAGTAACTGTCTGAGGCATGTGTCTTTGGTACTTACCACATCGAGGTCCATTTCCTGGAACTTGAACTTACCCACCCTTCACTCCTAACCTCTAACCCCTCAGTCAAGCAACTTTCCTGGACATGTGTCTCTTGCACTTACCGCATGGAGGTCTTATAAGGTAGAACTCCAAGAATCTAAAGTCCCTTTTACGGAACATCAACTTACCATCCAGCCGTAAATTTTCCCCTAAGCCAAGCAACTCTCTGGGGCATAACACATTGTTGTAAAGTTGTCATCTAAATGTAAGTTGCTTTTTTATAAACTTTTCTTCTACTTCTTACTTTCACAGGTAGCTGATCACAAGACCGTGGAGACATTCAGCTTGGAAATGGTGACAATCACAAAGGTCATCATGGAACACCTTAAGGCCTTTGGCAAAGTGAGGCCACTCCTGCCTGGCTTCAGTAAACAGCCCAAGACCCTTTTCTTTACTAGGTCTGTTAAAGAAATGGACAAAATGGGGGAGTACTTCACCAAGGCATGGAAGAACTTTGGTCTTCCAGGGGCCCCGACTCTTCAGGACCTTCGCACGGCGATATCGACATGGGAGTGTTACTTTTATCAATAGTGCCTATTCCATAACAATAACATGAGCATATGTGTGTCCCATGATATATATATATATATATATAGGTTACACCTGGGGGGGAGAAACAGGCTGGAGACCCAGAGGAGCAAATATGCGACTTGACAGTGTCTACGGACGATGAGGGAGTGATGGACGTGGCCCCAGGCCCCTCAGAGAAGAGAGAGACTTGCAAGGAGAGTGAGGGCATTTGGGACCTGGGTGAGGAACCCAACAGTGAGCCATCAAAGGGCGAGGAGCCCAACAGCGAACCATCAAAGGGCGAGCAGCCCAACAGCGAGACATCAGAGGGCAAGGACACCAACAGCGATACATCAGAGGGTGAGTCGGACTCATGTTCCGACAATGACTGTTCAGAGTACCGAAAGCTGTCCGACTCAGACACAGGGAATGACAGCGGAGATGATTCTCTGTGAGGTTATTATTGTTCTAATGCTGTACTGTACTGTATTGTTTTCATTCAATATTTTGTTCTATTAAAGTACTGTTCTAATATTAATGGTTCATTATTTAGAATAATCAAAAGACAAACATTTACTAACACATTGCCAATGGTTTACGACCATATTTCCACAAAACTGCCAATTCACTCCTAAACTTTGCCCTCTCTCAGGCAACTGTCCTGGGCATGTGTCTGAGGTACTTACCCCATGGAGGTCCAATTCCAGGAACATGAACTTACCCGCCGTTCACTCCTAAACTTTGCCTCCTCTCTCAGTCAACTTTCCTGGGCATGTGTCTGAGTTACTTACTGCATGGGAGTCCAATTCCAGGAACATGAACTTACCCAGCGTTCACCCTTAACTTTTCCCCTCTCTCAGGCACCTGTCCTGGGCATGAGTCTGAGGTACTTACCGCATGGGGGTCCAATTCCAGGAACATGAACTTACCCACCGTTCACTCCTAACCTTTGCCCTCTGTCAAACAACTGTCCTGGGCATGTGTCTGAGGTACTTACCACAAGGAGGTCCAATTCCAGGAACATGAACTTACCCGCCGTTCACTCCTTACATTTGCCCTCTGTTAAGCAACTGTCCTGGGCATGTGTCTGAGGTACTTACCGCAGGGAGGTCCAATTCCAGGAACATGAACTTACCACCCATTCACTTTTAGACTTTGCCCTCTCTCAGGGAACTGTCCTGGGCATGTATCTTTGGTATGTACCCCATGGAGGTCCAATTCCAGGAACATGAACCTACCGTCCATTCACTCCTAACCTTTGCCCTCTCTCAGAAAACTGTCCCGGGCAGGTGTCTTTGGTAGGTACCACATGGAGGTCCAATTCCTGGAACATGAACCTACCGCCCATTCACTCCTAACCTTTGCCCTCTGTCAAGCAGCAGTTTGGCGTAGATTTTTTGGGGGGCTGTGACTTGCTCCTTGGAAGTGTTATGATGTATGATGTAAAAAACCTGGAAAAGACACTGAGTCTCTGTAATTACCAAATGACTTTTATTTTTGGATGTACATTTCCAAATACAAACAATACTCTTGTCTTATCATCATGCAAATTCGGTTTCGAACATTTTCAACAGATACTTTCATCCTGCTACATATCCATAGGACTGCTGGGTTTCTATCCAGGACATGTTTGATTCTGCTCTTCGTGATGAGTTTTTTCTGGATGTCCTTTTGGAAGACAAGTCTGAGCATAGCGAGAAATTCTGGTGTAAAGTTGAGTGCTCTTCGTCGACCCTGAAGACATGAAAATGTAAGAAGGTTACCACTTTTATATCTATTAAGAGAGTTTATATGCTATTTCCGTTCTCCCATCTCTACTTACATGAGTGTTGATTCTATCGGGAAGTGGTGGTTGTTTGTTAGAAAGTCTATTTTTTCTTCCCGCCTGAAGTCCATGTGTATTTTTCCACTTTTCCTTTGGAACTTTCCGTCCATTTCCCACATTCTTCTCAGACTGGTTGACCTTTTGGAGTTTGTCCTTCTGTTTCTTCTTCTTCTTCTTCTTCTTCCTATTCCTGGACTGGGGAGTGGTGGGAGTGGTGGTGGTGGTGGTGGTATCACCAGCCTAAGGAAACACTATGTTATATTTTTTTGGAATTAAGAAGTATTGCATTTCCCTATATTACACTGACTAAAGCACTTCCAGGAATTCTACTCACCACGTTCAATAGCCAGGGGAGGACATCCTGTGTTATGAACAAGAGACGTTGTTCCAGGATTTCTTCCTCGTAATCACTGTCAGTGAAGTTCAACTATAAAACAACAACAACAACAACATACAAAATATAAAACATGGATATGGATCATCACTTCCACAATATTGACATGGACTTTTTGGATATCACCCTGGTTCCTCCAACGTGCTTGCCATAACCAACTGGAAAGCATGCCCTCTCAGACTTAACACTTGGAACATATAGCCACGGGGCCTATGGTGGACAAACCAACCCTTTTACACAAAGGCTAAGTAAACTTCCAGGAATTTACCTTGCGCTTTGTTTTCCCCTGCTGCAGTCGCCTCTGGCCGCACTGAGTCTCCGACTGAATCATCTCAAAAGATCCGAGTCGTGCCCCACAGTCTCCTTAATGAATATCATCTGCGGGAAACATGAGTATTTATAGGGTATGGATCCAATGACATCACCACGCAACAGCCAATCGCTTTAAACTCCATATCATAAACTTCCTGTTCAACAAAAGGGGAAAGCGCACCCAACAAAGCAAAAATCCAGGAATTCTACCTGGTGCCACACTCTACTGTGAAGCGCTTGAGACTTGGAACATGGAATTCCACTGCGAGACAGACACTACGACGTGGCCTTCATTGATAACTGGAAAACTTTTTGGGGAAAGCCTGGTCTGATTAGGAGAGACGGCATCCATCCAACTTTGGATGGTGCAGCTCTCATATCTAGAAATATGACAGATTTCATTAGAAAACCAAAGTCATGACAACCCAGAGTTGAGACCAGGAGGCAGAGTTGCAGTCCTACACGCTTCTCTGCAGTTTCTCTAGAGCTGTCACCCACCCATGATTCTCATGATTCTTATTATTCCTACCATTCTAACGATTCCCTTTACCCTATAGAGACTGTGTCTGCTCCCCGTCAACAAAAAGTGCATAAATTAAAAAATGCAAGAGGTGTTACTCATAAAAACCTCAAAAAAATTTATACTACAAAAGCATCTGAACCTAAAAACACCACAATCAGATGTGGGCTATTAAACATTAGATCTCTCTTGTCTAAATCTCTGTTAGTGAATGATTTGATAATGGATCAGCAGATTGATTTATTCTGTCTGACTGAGACCTGGCTGCAGGAGGAGGAGTATGTCAGTCTAAATGAGTCAACCCCTGCTAGTCATATTAATTATCACATTCCTCGAGGCACAGGCCGAGGAGGAGGAGTGGCAGCAATCTACCACTCAAGTTTATTAATTAATCCTAGACCTAAGCCGAAATATAGTACATTTGAAAGCCTTATCCTCAGCCTCTCACATCCAAATTGGAAGACAGAAAAACCAGTACTATTTGCTGTGGTGTATCGTCCACCTGCTGCTTACTCAGAGTTTTTGTCTGAATTCACTGAATTTTTATCTGATTTAGTGCTTAGTACGGATAGAGCAATTATAGTGGGCGACTTTAATATTCATGTCGATACCCACAATGACAGCCTTAAGACTGCTTTCTATTCAGTATTAGACTCAATTGGCTTTTTACAAAATGTTAACAAACCAACTCACTGTTTTAATCACACCCTTGATCTTGTACTAACCTATGGCATAGAAGCTGAATATTTGACAGTATTCCCTCAGAATCCTGTTTTATCTGATCATTCTTTAGTAACATTTGAATTTACAATAATGAACTGCACAGCATCTGAGAAAAAAATTAACTACTGTAGATTTCTGTCTGATAATGCTGTTATCAAATATAAGGAAGCTTTTCCATCTTTATTATCTCCGCTGCCATGTGCCAGTTTTACAGAGGGCAATGGCCTAAACGTTACTCCAGCAGATATAGACTATCTAGTTGATAATACTGCTGCTTCATTGCGTTCAACCCTTGACTCTGTTGCCCCTTTGAAAAAGGTCAGTCATCAGAGGAAGCTAGCTCCATGGTACAATTCACAAATACATACTTTAAAGCAGATATCACGAAAGCTGGAAAGGAAATGGTTATCCACTAATTTAGAGGAATTCCGCCTAGCCTGGAAAGACAGCTTTATAACATATAAAAAAGCCCTTCGTAAGGCAAGAACTGCCTATTACTCATCATTAATAGAGGAAAACAAGAACAACCCTAGGTTTCTTTTCAGCACTGTAGCCAGGCTGACAAAGAGCCATAGCTCTGTTGTACCATCCATCCCTCTAGCTCTCACTAGTAATGACTTTATGAGCTTCTTTAGCAACAAAATAGTAGACATTAGAGACAGAATCCATCTCATCCTGCCTACAACTGTTAATGATGTAGGTATGTCTAGAACAGCATCTTTAGAAATGTCTGCCAGTCCTGATTTGTCGTTAGACTGTTTCTCTCCCATAGATCTAGCTGAATTGACTTCAATAGTTTCTAAATCTAAATCATCAACATGTCTTTTGGATCCTATCCCGACCAGACTTCTTAAAGATGTGTTGCCTTTGATTGGCACTCACATATTAGATCAGATAAATCTCTCGTTGGTTACAGGATATGTCCCACAGGCTTTTAAGGTTGCAGTTATCAAACCTTTACTTAAAAAGCCTTCTCTGGACTCTGACATTTTGGCAAACTATAGACCTATATCCAATCTCCCCTTTAATTCTAAAATTCTTGAAAAGGCTGTTGCAACTCAGTTGTGTGACCATCTACATAGGAATGGTTTGTTTGAAGTTTTTCAGTCAGGATTTAGAGTTCATCATAGCACAGAGACAGCACTGGTGAAAGTTACCAACGACCTTCTTATAGCATCAGATAATGGACTCGTCTCTATACTTGTCCTGCTAGATCTTAGTGCTGCATTTGACACCATTGATCATAATATCCTATTGGATAGATTGGAACATGTTATTGGGATTAAAGGAACAGCACTAGGCTGGTTTAAATCATATCTATCAGATAGATACCAGTTTGTTCATGTTAATGATGATCCCTCCATATATACCAGAGTAAGTCATGGAGTTCCACAGGGTTCTGTGCTTGGACCGATACTGTTCACCTTATACATGCTTCCCCTAGGCAATATTATCAGGAAGCATGGAATAAATTTCCATTGCTATGCGGATGATACCCAGCTATATTTATCTATGAAACCAGACGAAACAGATCAGTTAACCATACTTCAGGCATGTCTTAAAGACATAAAGGCCTGGATGACCTCTAACTTTCTTCTTCTGAATTCAGACAAAACTGAGGTTATTTTGTTTGGTCCCAAACACCTCAGAAACAGTTTATCTAATCATATAGTTACTCTGGATGGCATTAATTTAGCCTCCAGTACGACTGTGAGGAACCTTGGAGTTATCTTTGATCAGGATCTGTCCTTTAACTCACATATAAAACAAGTCTCTAGGACCGCCTTCTTTCACCTGCGCAATATCAGTAAGATTAGGAACATTCTGTCGCAGAGTGATGCTGAAAAATTAGTCCATGCTTTTGTTACTTCTAGGCTGGACTACTGTAATTCCCTATTATCAGGATGTCCAGTTAACTCTCTAAAAAGCATCCAGCTGATCCAAAATGCTGCAGCGAGAGTACTGACTGGAATTAGCAAGAGAGATCACATTACTCCTGTACTAACTTCTCTTCATTGGCTTCCTGTAAAATCCAGAATTAATTTTAAAATCCTTCTCCTTACATATAAGGCCCTCAATGGCCAGGCTCCTTCATATCTCAAAGAGCTGATAGTACCATATCATCCTAACAGATTGCTTCGTTCCCAGAATGCAGGTTTGCTTATGGTTCCCAAAATCTCTAAAAGTAGAATGGGAGGCCGAGCCTTTAGCTATCAGGCCTCTCTCCTATGGAACCAACTGCCAGTTTGGGTTCGGGAAGCAGACACCCTCTCTAATTTTAAAACGAAGCTTAAAACCTTCTTGTTTGATAAAGCTTATAATTAGTTGTAGTTACAGTCCTAGTTATTTATTAAACTTATAGCTAGTCACAATTATCTCTATAGACACTGTTACAGTTAAGGATATAGCCCTTAGTAGGGCTGGCTCAGGCAACTGAATCATCCCCTAGTTATGCTGCTATAGGCCTAGGCTGCTGGGGGACATCCCATGATCTACTGCGCACTTCTTCTTCTTCTTTCTCTCCTCAGACCCACTCTCAAATTTATTAGCCTTTATTACATGTCATTAACTCTGTGTCCTCTCTGTCCCGTAGTCCTGTGTTTGTTTCTCTCTGGTCTCTCTTTCTCTGTACCTTACTGCAGGTACCTCTGGCTCCGGAGCTGCATGTCCTATGGTCCTGGCTCCACCCACCTGCTGCTGTTTATTGTTTACAATGATCTATTTCTAACATGTTTAATGTTCCGTTCTGCTACAGATAAATATTTGATTAATATTCTTTGCAAACTGTAATGTAAATAATTACCAGTCATGACAGCTTTTTGCCTCCGTGCTCTGTTTCATAATTCTAATCTGCTGAGCACACATTATCCAATAACTGTTCACTAACTGTAATGTAAATACTGACCCACATTGTCTGTATTATGCTGCATGTCTTTCTCCCCCTCTCCTCCATTCCTAGCTGTCCTATCTTCCTCCTTTTCCTCCTTTCACCCAGCCCGGCCATCGGCAGGAGGGTCCCCCATCTGAGCCAGGTTCTGCTCAAGGTTTCTTCCTGTTAAAAGGGAGTTTTCCTTGCCACTGTCGCCTTAAGTGCTTGCTCTGGGGTCAGGCTCTGGGTCTCTGTAAAGCGCTTTGAGACAATTTTGATTGTGGAAGGCGCTATATAAATAAAATTGAATTGAATTGAATTGAACTACCATGTACCGGCTTGCCTTCCAACTTTTTAACATGGTACTAACAGCTAAAACACTGGAGATCCATACCAGAACCAACAGGATTTTGGAGACGGCTGAGGGAGAGAATGTGAAGCTCTACTGCGACTTCACCACTGCCCCTTCACAACTGCCCCATTCAATTTGGAGTTCGAATGGAGTGTGAAGTCCATTACTTACCCAGCATTCACCCTTAACTTTACACCTCTCTCAGGCAACTGTCCTGGGCATGTGTCTGAGGTACTTACTACATGGAAGTCCATTTCCTGGAACGAGAACTTACACACTGTGCTCTCCTGACACCCCCCCCCCCCGGTGGCCGTTTAGTATATTTCATCAAAAATTTTCAACAGCGTCCGGCCTCCCCATACACAACCATTGAAATCCCTTCCACAATAGCGACGTTGTTCTGCAATTTGTGCGTCGATTGCATAACCCTTAACCCTTAATTGTGATCTGTTAGCTCGGGGTTAGTAAAAAAATCGGTACAATTCTTGGCACCGGGGCGTCGCTTATAAGGAATTTTACTTACACCCTTATAACTTCTACATTATACATTTTAGACGGCTGAAAATGGCAAACATAAATATTTCACACTTCCTGCGTAATTATCAAAGCGTTTAGTGTCATTATATTTGGCTTTTTCAACAAATAAACCCTTTTAAAAAAAAACTGGACTTCTGCACTTCTTTTTTTTATCCACTAGATGGCAGCAAGAGACTGTGTAATCATTTTCACACCAAAAATTCCTTTGGGCAAGACCACGTGTCGAAAAGTTGGAATTCCGCAATATAGCCCAATGGTACTTCCGGAACTTGAACTTACCCATTATTCTTTCTAAAACGTCCCCCCTCTGTCATGTAACTCTCCCTGGCATGTGTCTGTGTCATTTACCCAGTGTACATCCGTTTCCCAAAGCTTTCATGTTATCAGGTCAAATTCCTGGAATCGGTCGGCGCTTTTTCCGGAAAAATAACTTGGTGTCACCTGGTTCCAAATGGGTGTGTCCAACCTCAGCCCCATATAAATACGAGCGGTTTTCAACTGCAGTTAGGACCTGGCGATGATGAAGGTAAGAACCGAATTATTTCATGTAGGTTTTTCTTTTTTTTTTTAAAGTCACTATCAAGGATGTAGATGTTCTCTTGCTGTAGATAAATATATCTGACATATTCTTTCATGTAGATGTATAAGGTCGTTATCCTGGATGTAGACATGCTCTTCCTGGATGTAGGCTTACCTGACATGTTCTTTCATGTAGATATATAAGGTCATTATTCTGGATGTAGAAGTGCTCTTTCTGGATGTAGACTTACTTGACATATTCTTTCATGTAGATGTATAAGGTCATTATCCTGGATGTAGACGTGCTCTTCCTGGATGTAGACTTTCCTGACATATACTTTCATGTAATGTATAAGCTCATTATCCTGGATGTAGACGTGCTCTTCCTGGATGTAGACTTACCTGACATATACTTTCATGTAGATGTATAAGGTCATTATCCTGGATGTAGACGTGCTCTTCCTGGATGTAGACTTACCTGACATATTCTTTCATGTAGATGTTTAAGGTCACTATCCTGGATGTAGACGTGCTCTTCCTGTAAATAGACATCTGAAAATCAATGTTACTCATCAACATTTGTGGACATGGATAAAAATTTCAAACATTTTACATTGCCATGCCTTCCCGTACCCTAGGCAAAGACCAAGTGCCCAGAGTGCGGAGGACATTATGCCTCCCTGTCCCGCCATTTGCGGGACAAGCATGACATGAAGGACAACCAACAGTGGCGTCTCTTCATCAGTAAAAGAAATCTCCGATATGGTGGGAGACTGAGGTGCCCCATTAAAGACTGCGGGTCAAACAAAGACTACGCGAGGCTGGACAAGCACCTCATCTCGGCCCATGGGAGAACCCCGGTATGATACACTTTACGGAAAACATAAACCATATTCTTGTTTCCATTTTTGTTCAATCATTTCATTCTCTTCCCACAGGGAAAGCGCATGACCAGTCTCATGATGAAGGCCAATAAAGCCGCCATTAAAGAAAAGCTCCGGGCCCTAACCCAGCTCCACCGACACAACCCCCGGGGACTCCGGGGTCGACAACCCCTGCACCCCAATCTCCACCTCCACCAGCACTGCCTGCACAGACTGGAGCAACCCTGACCTATGTGGTTAATGGGTTGCAGTCATTAAAGACAGGCTGACAAAGCTGTTGGAGGAGGTGGAGCATCTACAGACTGTCACACAGCAATTGTGTGCTCTACAGCCTGCAACACCTTCTGCCTCCACAGCCAGCAGTTCCTGCTCTACCCATACCTCAACCTTGCCACAGCCTGCGGCGAGTACATCCTCTGCTCCTCAAACCTGCAGGGAGGGTGCCATGGCTGCTCCATCCTCTGCTCCTCACACCCGCAGGGAGGGTGCCGTACCTGCTCCGTCCTCTGCTCCCGACACCCGCAGGGAGGGTGCCGTGGCTGTTCCATCCACTAGACGTGCCCAACTTAGCTGAGTATTACTGCTGTTTACAAGGAGACTATAAACATCCCACTCTTGTATTAAGACAGTACCATTTTCTTTTAGACCACCTGTTGGACTTATTTGAGGCAACCCTCTTAGGGCCCAAAGCATCACCAAAAGCACTGAGGAACATTAAGCAGAGGAAAGCTTATGTCAGAAAGTTCCTCCACTATATGTCAGGAGGGGGCACTGACATAAATATGACCCTGTTGTTTTTTAACGACATGCTAAAACTGAATGGGTATGTAGCTCTGCTTTGTCTTCTCCAAATCCAAGTCATAACACTCATCACCATGTTTACAATGCTCATAAATTCCATTATTTGGTCATCAGGTACCTCAATCAACTCAGTTCAACACTGAAGCCCACGAGCCAGAAACATATCCTTATAGACATAGAGACCTTCCTGAAGTTTGTAAGGCTGGCTAATTGTACGGATGACTGTTAAAACCATCACGTACATTTTGGACAAGTTGGCTGCATGGAAAAAGGGGTTAGGGGCACAAATCGTCCTGCAAAGATTGGAATATAAAAGAAAAAAGAAAGGTTTGTTTCAATGCAAAGAAGTTAAAATGGTTGATTCTCTATAACTCTGATGTGACTGTAACTTATCCTGGTTTTTCTACAGCTAAACTGATAGGAAGCAAGGACATCCTGTCTTTCATTAAGCTGGCAGAAAATGGACTTGAGCTTGCCATCCGTGACCTCACCACAGACCCGAGCAACATGCTCTACCTGGCCCAAGCTGTTGGACTGTTGGTGGGGCTAATGGCTGCCACAACAGGGCACAGAAAGAGCGTCTTCCTGGGCATGAGAACAGATGATGTGTCGAAAGCCCAGGCATACAAGAAGAGCTTCACAATCAGGGTGAGTTGTTTACTTATTAATGATGTAAGTTTTATGAAGTAGAATACCTGGAACATATAGTGCCTTTTCCGGAAATTGAACTTACCCACCCTTCACTCCTGAGGCATGTGTCTCTTTGGTATTTACCACACTCTTGTCCATTTCCTGGAACTTGAACTCACCCACCCTTCACTCCTAACCTCTATCCCCTCGGTCAAGCACCTGTCCTGGGCATGTGTCTGAGGTAATTACCGCATGGAGGTCTTATAAAGTAGCATTTCAGGAATTTAAAGTCCCTTTTACGGAACATCAACTTACCATCCAGCCATAAATTTTCCCCTCAGTCAAGCAACTCTCTGGAGTATGACACACTGTTGTAAAGTTGTCATCTAAATGTAAGTTGCTTTTTTATAAACTTTTTTCTACTTCTTACTTTCACAGGTAGCTGATCACAAGACAGTGGAGACGTTCGGCCCGGCAATGGTGACAGTCACTAAGACCATGATGGGACACCTTAAGGCCTTTGGCAATGTGAGGCCACTCCTGCCTGGCTTCAGGAAACGGCCCAAGACCTTTTTCTTTACCAGGTCTGGTAAAGAAATGGAGAAAATGTGTGTGTACTTCACAAAAGCATGGAAGAACTTTGGTCTTCCAGGGGCCCCGACTCTACAGGACCTTCGCACAGCGATATCAACATGGGTGTGTTACTTTTAACAATAGTGCCTATTCCATAACAATAACATCAGCATATCTCTCTCTCTCTCTCTCTCTCTCTCTATATATATATATATATATATATATATATATATATATATATAGAGAATATAAACTACAGCAGGGACGGTCAGTGAGACTTAGTATCCTGCGGTTGTTGATAGATGCTGTCCACCGGCCAGTGACAGGACAAGGTGAGTCTTATAGAGTGTGTAATGATAGCTCTATAGCTATTGCATATTCTTGCTATCTATTCCTAAACTAAATGTGCCTAACCTCAATTTCTTTCAAAATCATCAGAAGTGGAGAGCCAGGAGGAGGAGGAGGAAGGAGGAGACCTAACCCTGAGGACTCCACTGCGGAGAGTCAGGAGGAGGAAGGGGAGGAGGAGCAGCAGCAGCAGAAAGACAACTTCCAACAGGGGGACTCTGAGGTGGAGGGCCAGGAGGAAGAGGGATTCCAGATGAGACAGGCGGAGGATACTGCTGAGGTTACACCTGGGGGGGGGGGGGGGGGGGGGGGGACAGGCTGCAGATCCAGGGAAGAAAACATGCCACCTGACATTGTCAGACAGAGACATCAGCGAGTAGCGAGACATCAGAGGGTGAGGACACCAGCAGCGAGGCCTCAGAGGGCGAGGACACAAACAGCGAGGCATCGCGTAGCGCGGTGGACTCATGGTCTGACGATGGCTCTTTTGACTATGATAACGTGCCCGACTCAGAAACAGAGATTCTCTGTGAGAGTAATCATGTTCTAACCCTTTACTGTACTGTTGTGTTTTCATATAATATTTTGTTCTAATAAAAGACTGTTCTAATATTAATGGTTCATTATTTAGAATAATCAAAAGACAAAAACTTACTAAAACACATTGCCAATGGTTTATGACCATATTTCCACAAAAGCAACATCCACTTCCAGGATGTCCATTTATTTCTCCAATATGCTTACCTCTTGGGGTACACGTCTGTTACTTACTACATGGGGGTCCAATTCCAGGAACATGAAATTACCCACCGTTAACCCTTAACTTTTCCCCTGTCTCAGGCTACTGTTCTGGGCACATGTCTGAGGTACTTACCGCATGGGAGTCCAATTCCTGGAACGTGAACTTACCCGCCGTTCGCTCCTAAACTTTGCCCTCTCTCTCAGACAATTGTCCTGGGCATGTGTCTTAGGTACTTACCGCATTGAGGTCCAGTTCCAGGAAAGTGAAACTTACCCACCGTTCGCTCCTAACATTTGCCCTCTGTCAGGCAACGGTCCTGGGCATGTGTCTGAGGTACTTACCACATGGAGGTCCAATTCCAGGAACATGAACTTACCCACCGTTCACTCCTAAACCTAACCCTCAGTCAAGCAACTGTCCTGGGCATGCATCTTTGGTACTTACCGCATGGAGGTCCATTTCCTGGAACGTGAACTTACCCACTGTGCTCTCCTAACATTTCACCCCCATTAGGTCCACTGTCCGGGTCACATTTCCGCCACGGAACTTGGAAAATTCCTGGAATTCGAAAATAGAGAGACAGCGACACCTGGTGGCCGTTTAGCGTATTTCTTCAAGAAATTTTCAGAACCTTTAAAAGTTTACAAAAAAGATAAATTTCGAACAAAAATGACATTTTTGAGTTCTCCTCATTAAGGAGCGTCTGTCATATTTTTCCCATTTCATTATTTCATCATTTTGCCCAAAATGTGGAATTCCAACTCCACGCACGAAGTTTAGTAATTTTACATTGGAATGCATGGGAGTGCGGCATAGCGCACTGGCTAACCGCCGAAAAGCATCCGGCGCCCACATACACAATCATTGAAAATCCGTTCCACAATGTCGACATTATTCTGCAATATGCGCGTTATGATCTGTTAGCTCGGGGTTAGTAACAGGTTAGTAGAATTCTCGTCATTGCGGTGTCGCTTATATGGAATTTTTTTCAAATCCTTATAACTACTACATTATACATATTAAATGCATGGAAACAGCAAAAATAAACATTTCACACATTGAGGATAACTATCAAAGCCTTTAATGTCATTATATTATTTTTTTTCAATGAATAAACCCTTTTCAAAAAAAATTAAATTTTGCACTTCTATTTTTATCCACTAGGTGGCAGCACGAGACCATGTAATAATTTACACACCAAAAATTCATTTTTGCATGACCACGTGTTGAAAAGTTGGAATTCCAATATACAGCTCGGTGGTACCGGATCCAGGTACCTTTTCTGGAACTTGAACTTGTCATGTCTAGCCCATAAGGGGCCTGTTTTTGGAACTCGGTTATGGACGTTTGGACATTTTCACTTTAGTTTTATTTTGGAAAGTTTAGTTTTTATGTATCATGTCTCATTTTACTTACTATCTTAGTCTGTAGATTATGTTATGTCTGGTGTCTATATTGTCTTGTGGGTTCCTGTTTTATTTTGAATTCAGTGCCCTTGTGTATCTGGTCTTGTTTTACTTCCTGTCTTTGTCTTGTTTTCCCCTAATTGGTTCCACCTGTTTCCCCTTACCTGTTGTGTGTATATATAGTCTGTGTTTCCCCTTGTCCAGGGTCAGTTCGTTTTGTCTCATGTTTTGTCCTATGCCATCCTCATACGTTTTGTCTCATGCTTCTGTCTCTTGCCTTTGCCACGTCTCGTTCTCGTCTTGCCTCTCGTCATCGTATCCTCAGTCAGGTTTTGTATTAATTTGTCACTTTGCTTCTTGTTAGGTTTTGTTTCTTGTTCTCCTCGTTAAGAGTGATTTTTTGTTCACGTTTTGTAACTTTTGTTTTAGTGCCTTTTTCCCCTTTATGGGTGATCTTTTATTTGTTACTTTGTTGGAAATAAATATTATTAGTTTGGACTACATCTGTGGGGTCTTGCATTTGGGTCCAAGTCCTTGTCTCCCATAGTCGTGACAGAACGAACTGACCCTGGACAAGAGGAAACGCAGACTATATATACACACAACAGGTAAGGGGAAACAGGTGGAACCAATTAGGGTGGGGAAAACAATTACAAACGCGGGAAACAAGACAAACTGATTTCCAAAATAAAACTAAAGTGAAAATGTCCAAACGTCCACAACCGAGTTCCAAAAACAGGCCCCTTATGGGCTAGACATGACAGAACTTACTCACTCTTTGCTCTAAAACGTTCCCCTCAGTAAAGTAACTGCCCCGGGCATGTGTCTGTGTCACTTACCCAATGTACATCAGTCTTCATGTTAGCAGGTCAAATTCCTGGAATCGGACGGTGCTTTTTCCGGAAAATGAACTTGGTATCAGCTCGTTCCGAATGGGTGTGTCCGACCTCAGCCCCATATAAATAGGAGTGGTTTTCACCTGCAGTTATCATCTGGTGACTATGAAGGTAAGAACCCAATTATTTCATGTAGATTTTTTTTTTAAGGTCACTATCAAGGATGTAGACGTGCTCTTCCTGGATGTAGACATATCTGACATATTCTTTCATGTAGATGTAACCAGTGCGTAACTATTAGCTCAGTGAGAATAACACTGATTTGCTCAGGTTCAACTCAAGGAGCGAGGGATGGGTTAGTACAAAAGGTGAACACAGGGGATTTATTTTTACAGTTGACAAACAAAAAAAATCAGAATCACAGTTTAGATTCAATCCCCTACCTAATAAAACAAAACTAGAAATAAAATGTCTCTTCACAGCTTATCGCTGTCTGACACCAATGTTCATCTGGTTGTCCAGTGTATAGTGTTTATGTGCTGTGTGCTACCCGGGTAGTATGTGTGGTTGAGTGTATGTATGCTTATATGCTGGCTGCAGCCTAGATCTTATCTGATTCAGGCATCAGGAAGATGACGAAGACGAGAATCCCAATCTTTTCTGACCCTGTCTCACATCGGACAGGAACCCAGGATGATAGCCACGCTGTCCCAGAATGGAGATTCAGCAACTCAAAAAAACCCAATCTGCCATAGCAGGAAATAAAAATTAATTATCAATTGTTTACTGTACAGTATCATATCTCTATTGTTCTCTTTGAATTAAGTGTAACTAACAATACTATAAACATCAACAAAATGATGAATTCTACCGAGACATTAAAACCTCAGACACCATTAATGTTTCTTTTTAATAGTATTAACAAATCATGTTACACAACTCATTCTTTTTTATCTCTAATCAATTGTGTCTTTCCCTATTCACATTTATACTTATGCAATTTCTTTTTTTTTAAAAATCACTTAAACATGAAATTTTTCACAGTTTATATCATGACAATAACAAAATAAAACCCAATACAGGTACCAATCATGAGCATTAACCCATATAACATATTCTTTTGACTCTCCCGTATCGAACATGGCGCCCAGAAATGACGCAGTAACATATTAACATATATCTGACATATTCTTTCACGTAGATGTATAAGGTCATTATCCTGGATGTAGACGTGCTCTTCCTGGATGTAGACATATCTGACATTCTTTCATGTAGATGTTTAAGGTCACTATCCTGGATGTATACATGCTCTTCCTGTAAATAGAGATATCTGGAAATCAATGTTGCTCATCAACATTTGTGGACAATGATATAGATTTCAAACATTTTACATTGCCATGCCTTTCCATACCCTAGACAAAGACCAAGTGCCCGGAGTGTGGAGGACATTACGTGTCCCTTTCCCACCATCTGCGGGACCGGCATTGCATGATGGATGATAAACAGAGGTGTATTTTCATTAGTAAGAAACATCTAAGACATGGTGGGAGACTGAGGTGCCCCATCAAAGACTGCAGATCACAGAAAGACTATGCAAGTCTGGACAAGCGCCTCATCTCTGCCCATGGAAGAACCCGGGTATGATACACTTTACACGACAATTTCACGGAAAACATAAACCGTATTCTTATTTCCATTTTCATTCAATCATTTCATTCTCTTCCCAAAGGGAAAGCACATGACAAAGCTTATGACCAAGGCCAAGAAAGCGGCAATTAAAGAAAAACTCTGGACCCTCTACCAAACACCACCACCACCGCAAACACCACCACCGCCAGCTCCACCGACACAACCCCCGGGGACTCCGTCAACAATCCCTGCGCCCCAATCTCCACCTCCACCAGCACTGCCTGCACAAACTGGAGCACTGTCCCCACCACCAGCAACCCTGACCTATGTGGTTAATGGGTTGCACCCAATTAAAGACAGGCTGAAAAAGCTCTTGGAGGAGATTGAGCTTCTACAGACTGTGACACAGCAACTGTGTGCTCTACATCCTGCGACAGCATCTGTCTTGCAACAACCTGCGGCGAGTACGTCTTCTGCTCCTGAAACCCGCAGGGAGGGTGCCGTAGCTGCTCCGTCCTCTGCTCCTTACACCCGCAAGGAGGGTGCCGTGGCTGCTCCGTCCTCTGCTCCTGACTCCCGCAGGGAGGGTGCAGTGGCTGCTCCGTCCTCTGCTCCTGACACCCGCAGGGAGTACTGGAAAAAAAGGCCACTCCAAAAATCAGCCAAAAAAAATTAATACAAGATATTTTTGCTTGTAATAAGCAAAAAAATCTGCCAATGGAACAAGTGAAAACTCTCTTGGTAAGATTTCTTGAAATAAGACATTATATTTAAGCCTTACAAGATAAGAGTGATCTTGAAATTAACTGGGAAAACTCATTTCTAGCTATATTTGACTAGTATTGTGATGTTTTGTGTCTCATAATAAGCTTGTGATGCTCAAAAATAGTATTTTCCCCTCAAAAGTAGCATCTTTTTTGTCACCCTGTTTGTTTCAAGTATATTTAACTAATTTTTAGTTCTATAATTGTTACACTGTTCTATATTTAAGTCCACCACCTGCTTGAAATAAGATTAGAAGCTGGCATTTTGAGACAAAATGACTTGAATTTAGCATTCATGACTCGTATTATGCAGTGCTCTTTTGCCATAATAAACCATACCATCCTGTCATCATCTCAAGTGTATTTACCTTATTGTAAGCGCTAAAAAAGTAAAACTGTTCTAGATTCAAGACATTAACTACTTCTTAGACAGAAAAAAACTAGTCTTGCATTTAACCAACTTTTTTATTTAAACAGCACCAGTCCCAGAGGACTGCATAAAAGGGAAACAGCTTCATTTTACATTTCTCACAGTATTTATGGAACTGCAATATGAAAACACAGCAGAACATGCCAAATATGTGAGTGAGTTAAGGTCAGGTCCAAACATCTGACCAATCTGCCCCTCGATACACGTACAAAATATGTGCTTTGCACAGGCACACTCAAAGCATCGACACACGAGGCACACTACAACTGCTAACTTAGCCATATTCAGACCAAGAATCAATAGCAATGAACATGGGACTGTAGTACCCTTGGGGGGAGAGAGGAGGTGCTATCCTACACCATGTCTGACCACTGGTTTTATTGGCCAATAAAAGCTTTCCAATCAGCCATGCTCTTCTTGTAAGACGATGTGAGATCTCTCTCATGGATTTTGTCTAAGAGGACCTCCGTCTGTATGACTGAAAGCAGAGTGGCTACACACTTTGGATAAGTCAGGTGTAGGGTATAATAGTAGGCCATAAGGTATAAAGCACTCTCGGTAAGCTTGTCTTTTGGAAAGGTGGTTATTGCCATATCTCCTATCACTAGGAGGCAGTTGGACGGACTGACAATCAGGACTGGGCAGGAGAGAGGGCGTTTCTTCAAGTAGGAATTGGGGTCTTCTGCTTCCTGTAACACATAACACAGACATTCTTCTGGATAATGCATTTTGGTCATTTGGAACATAGGGTAGAGGATTGTTTACAAACACATAACTTTACAAAGCAAAAGTCTGACAAAAGTTACAGTACTGAGAAAGCTCCATCTGAAAGTGCTGTTTTTAACTATCCCCAATGCATTTACTGTTTACACACATCTAGCCTTCCAAAAGAACTAAAAACCAAGGTAACACTTTATAATAACTATCCATTGTAACTAGTTAATAGAGCATTAATAAACTGTTAGTTAATGACTTATAAAGGACCTGTTAAATAACAATTAACAGTTTGTTAAGGGATTATAACTGTGCTTTATAGCTAGCCAATAGATAACTTAAAAGCTGTTAGTTAACAAGTTATAAATGACTATTTAACTGTATGTTAATGGTTTATAAGTATACCTTTATAAATTACTAATAGACCACGAACAAGCTATTAGTAAATAATGTGCTAATGATTTGTTGAGAATCAGTTAATAGTTTATATACGTCATTGGGACGTTATTCTAAAGTTGCAACTATTCCTCATGTATTGACGGTTAGTAAATGAGGTATAGTTGCAACTTTAGAATAACGTCCCAATAATATACATAAGCTAATAACTAATACTTAACTAATATATTAACTCACACTTTACAGATGAGTTGTTAATAGTTAACCATCTGCTAATACTAGTGAAACCTTGTAGAACAGCAAATGAGTGGAACAAGTTCAAGGTACAGAAATTTGATGTGATACCTAAAATATAAAACTTTTGTAGCGCAACCTTGTTTCACCCAAAGGCTTTTCTGTGTACTGTATTTAACCAAAGAAACACCACAGATGAAATGTTGAACATTGTGTTTAATACAGAAACAAACATACTGACCCATCAGTACATCCCATCATACAACCCCATGGGGTTTGGGTCCTTACAAACAAACCCATGAGGTTTGGGCACTTTTATGTGCAGAACATGGGGAAAAAATAAAAATAAATAAAAAAATAAAACAGTGACATTACTGATATGAACATCTTAGCACAACTTTATACTTAGTGAACCAAGCTACAACGGAACTGCTCTAGAGTACCATCCAACAGTGATACAACAGCTAAGCTTTCTTATAAAGAGGAATCAGTTTACCCTTTTGCTTTTGCTGTTCAACATCCCTCAAAAGATTTGCATCATTAATCAACGCTTCCAGACATTTTTTTGCAAAGTCCTGCAGTCTTTGTTGTGGTGTATGAGCCAACAGCAACTCTTTGTACTTCTTCGGGGCCACAACAGCCAGCTCACAGATCGGGGCATTGGTGACGATGGTGTTTCGGTCGACACCGACCTTTCGGTATGCCACACTCAGCTTTCTTCCTTTCTTGTATGCCTTAAGGACTTTCCTGTATCTCCTGATAACCTCCTCAGGATGACGTGCTGTAACAGATGAAAATTTATCAAAGTATAACAAACAACACAAGTAGTGCACTGTCACAGGGAAACACACACATAGATACAAAGTGGTTACAAAAAGTAATGAAGATTACATGGGCACAGAGCAATTGGAGGGTCCAAAATAATATACCCACCAGGAAGTACATTTTGGAAAATAAACGTTATACATAGAAAGAGAGAAAGAGAGACAGACAGACAGACAGACAGAGAGAGAGAGAGAGAGAGAGAGAGAGAGAGAGAGAGACAGAGAGAGACACAGACAAACAGAAATTGTGATGTGTATATGCCTGACACACATAAAAGGAGCAGCCTTATTGCCTTCCTCTCTTTACACCTACCTCTCTGCTTGCCATGTTGCCTTTTTTCTTTCTGTTTTTTCTTCCTCTTGTCCTTTTTCTTGTGACTCCGGTGGTGGTGCTTCTTTTTCTTCTTGCGTCTTTTCTTTGATTTCTTTTCTGAATCGGAAGAATCAGTTGATGAGGATGAGGAGCTGGATGAAGAGGATGAGGATGATGAAGAGGCGTCGGATGGACTGGAGGATGAAGACAAAGAAGATGGACCAGGAGACGAGTTGGCCGAGGAAGATGTGCCAATTGTCCCACCGTAATCTGTATATGCAACATAATAGAAAATACAATACCAAATGCATTACTAACTACGATGATACAACTCAACTCACATACATTCTTATCAACATTTACATTCATTAAGACTTTCAGTTTCACTGATTCATTAAATTGTGATTTCATCAGTTGGACAGATATGTCTGCTGTCAATTATCAGGTATTAACTGTACATGTGTATTGTTTGGGTGATAACACGCTCATGCTCTGATGAAGGTCTTGTCACTGTGAAATGTTGGCCTTTCTTCCACTCAATTGTATATATTTTACAAAGCACCCAAGTATTATTGTCAAGTGTGCAAACATGACAACACCCCAGAAAGTGTCGGGCCTCCTTACTTTCACCAAGTTGTTGGCGGAGGGAGTCTGTGTCCTTAGTCAGGTCACTGATTTTTTCTGTGACTGTGTGCTGCTTCTTCTTGGCCTCATGGAGCTTAAACTGCTTCTTCTTAACATGTAGAAATGCTGTTGGAGCTATAGTTGCTTCAATATCTGGAATGATAAGATATATAATTAAAAAAGCTCTGATAATAAAGTCCACTTGAAGGTAAAATACAATAATGAGCAGAAATAAAATGCAAATGTCAAAAAATGGCGTTTAAACCATTTTCAAGTCATATCTTGATATTGTGCCTAAGCCAATTAAAGTTTGGACGCATACAATCACACTACTATGATGAGGCTCGTGGCTCATTTGTTTTCTGTCACCCCGGCAACCTACTCCCAGAGCCTGGGACGAACTGTGGTTGTAGTAAAACTTCTCTACCACATCGACGATATCTGATTACCTCTATTGCTAACTAATAATAAACACATTTGCGCTTACTTATAGAATATGAGTGGATAATTATGTCTTTTATAATGAAAGCAGCAAGTGAGCAAGCACCAACTCTCTCTCCCTCTCGCGCCATAAGGACGCACACAGACTCTTCCTTTGTTAACTTCCCCATGTAAATGTACTGAATCACATACACACACACACACACACACACACACACACACAAAATTAATCGCTGCCCACTTCCCTAATCTGGTTAAATTATGTAGTACAAATCTATCAGTCCGTGTTATCCTGATCCTAATCAAACATCTTCCATTAAAAGTCTTGCTTACCGTCACCGTTGTTGTCCATGTGCTCAGCATGGTCCACAGGTGTAGTTTTCTTTTTACTGCAAGTACTCGCTGTTGGCTTCTTTCTCTTTCTGCAGACAGTCCTTGGAATTACCTCGATAGTTTGTGCATCGCCGCTGGAAACACAGTTTTCGGACATTTTGCCTGACCGAGTATTCATTATTTGAAATCAGTGTTAATGCGATAATAAAGAACTTGCTAGGTGTCGTGAGTGAAGGATGGGCGTATCTATCTAGGTTGTAAGGTGATTGACAAGTTCACAACCAGCCAATATGGCGAAGGAGGCCGGATGGCTCCTTCTGCAGCCCGTGAATAAAATTATGATTGGCTTGTTTCACCCTCGTCACCCCTGACCTATAATAGGCCTACAATTCAAACGTACTCTGGCGGGAGTTAGTCACAGAGACTCAGGAATCTTGAGTGATATGTGTGGAAAGATAATAGGTAATAAGATAAGATAAGACAATAGGATAAGAAAATAGGTAGGTTAATCAAGTCATATTATAAGTAATATTATACTCAAATAATGCCTGGTTTAGCTACTGACCTAAGGGAGCTTATTGAAGGCAGTACTAAATCTAAAAGAAGACACAGAGAACTAATCAAATGGATGCAGAAGAAAAGGCTTCTAAGAAGACGGATGAAATGCAAAAAATGCAAACACAAGATGAAATTTAAGGAATCAGTTTGTGTGGACAACTATGCATGGTAGGTATTTGTATTGCATGGAATGACAATATGCATGCATATTTTGGTCCAGAATTGTACTTGAAAAGAAATCTATTTAATTGTGAGCTGATAAGAGTGCCCAATATATCTTAATTCATGTTAACATTAATGTCTAGAAATACACTACTATACACCACATTACTTAATACTAATCTACAAGATCACAACACGCCAAGACTTTGTGAGCTTGTAGAGCTACTATTTTATACTATACATACAAAAATACTATATACTATACTATACAAAAATACTTTTGAAACATATTGATTTTATGAGGGTTACAGAATATTTTCAGATTGGGAAATATTTTAGAATCACTGCTCTGACCACTAGCCTGGCCTGTTTTATTCTTATCTTTATGTGCATTTATCTTTAGGGTTTGCAAACACCATGACCACAGAGGGAGGGAACTGAAGAGGTCAATTAGACACAAATCCATTTTTAGCATGTCAAAGGTCTCCCTCTTTAACTGGATGCGCTTTGTGTACAGGTATGCTGTGGCATAGGTTTATGATTTTGTCTGTCTATGATGAAAAGTGTTTATTACTGTATAACTATGCTATCATAAACAACAACTGGAGACTATGTACTACAGCTTGTGATTATTGTTATAGAGCGTCTATAATTTTAATTGCTATTACTTACAGTATGGAATGGTGTGTTGGTCAGCATTAGGCCTGGAGGAGCAACATGTATACCTGACCCTGCCTCTTGAAGCTCAATGGCAATTGGCTCTCTCAATCTATAGGCTCTGGCAATTCATATTAGAAATAGGATTTTACCTAGAGATATCCTACAGTACTATTATATTACATTACACTTGGCTGATGCTCATATCCAGAGCGACTTATTAGAACCAAATGTATTAACAGAGCTCTGTAGGGAATACCGCAAAACATATTTCCCATTATTATTGCTGTTTTTGTCAACACAACAGTGGGCAATTTTCATATTCTGAGGTGCAGTAGATACAAACATTGTGTATCAAACCAAAAAGATCAAAAGAACTGAGGTATAATAATTATTTGCCTTCAGATTTTCACAAGGCCTGCGTCTACGTCAAGTGGACATGATCAGTGATGATATTTGTGGAAGCTCAGCCACCCTGTCCAAGATGGCGCAAAAACTGCGAGATGTCTGCACTACTGCAATGGAAAGATATCAACAAGCAAGAGGCCAGTACATTGGGGGGTGCCAGCAGTTTGTCACCATTGATGAGAGCCACTTCAGACACAAAAGAAAGGCAAGCAGCAAGCACTATTATCAAGACAGTGATGCAAATTACCATTAAATGACATATTATTAATTTTGTTTGAAGAATAATGATTCCTAATATTTTATGTTTTCAATAGTACGGACGGGGACGAATGGCTGGTGGGTGGAAGAGGAAGAAGTGGGTGTTTGGGATGCTAGGTGTGAATCGGAGAGGGAGAAGACCTTCAAAGCCTGTTCTTCGCTTAGTCGAAAAAAGAAGAAGGAGGGATCTGGTGCCACTTATAGCTCACCATGTTAAAGTGGGATCGACAATAATAAGTGATGAGTGGCGGGCTTACCGCAATGCCTTACCTCAGCTGGGTTACACCCATTTCACTGTCAATCACAGTGTGTCATATGTCAATGCCCAAACAGGTGCACATACTCAGCACATAGAGAGGGCCTGGAGAACGATTAAGGAAAATGTGTGGCGACTCAGGGGCAATCGTACAGAGGAGTTACTGGTAGACCATCTCAGAGTCATTGAATGGCATGAGTGGCTTGGCCGTAAGCATCGCAATGGGCCGTTAGGAAGATTACTCCATGACATTGCTGTGATGTATGGACAATAAATGTCCCTCTGAAATTCTATCCAGTGTTTAGCACAAAAAGTGCCAAAATCTGAGTTGTTTGTATGCTGTTGTATGATGGGATGTACTGATGGGTCAGTATGTTTGTTTCTATATTAAACACAATGTTCAACATTTCATCTGTGGTGTTTCTTTGGTTAAATACAGTACACAGAAAAGCCTTTGGGTGAAACAAGGTTGCGCTACAAAAGTTTTATATTTTAGGTATCACATCAAATTTCTGTACCTTGAACTTGTTCCACTCATTTGCTGTTCTACAAGGTTTCACTAGTATTAGCAGATGGTTAACTATTAACAACTCATCTGTAAAGTGTGAGTTAATATATTAGTTAAGTATTAGTTATTAGCTTATGTATATTATTGGGACGTTATTCTAAAGTTGCAACTATTCCTCATTTACTAACAGTCAATACATGAGGAATAGTTGCAACTTTAGAATAACGTCCCAATGACGTATATAAACTATTAACTGATTCTCAACAAATCATTAGCACATTATTTACTAATAGCTTGTTCGTGGTCTATTAGTAATTTATAAAGGTATACTTATAAACCATTAACATACAGTTAGTCATTTATAACTTGTTAACTAACAGCTTTTAAGTTATCTATTGGCTAGCTATAAAGCACAGTTATAATCCCTTAACAAACTGTTAATTGTTATTTAACAGGTCCTTTATAAGTCATTAACTAACAGTTTATTAATGCTCTATTAACTAGTTACAATGGATAGTTATTATAAAGTGTTACCAAAACCAAGGCTAGGCTAGTCCGGCTTGGTTATCATTCTACCATGTAATGCGCCCAATTTTGTACATACTGTGACATAGCCAAGACATCTACTCAGTGAAAATCCTCACAAATGTTTTAGGTGTCTTTGATGCTTAGAACATACAGTATGTGAATAGGAAATACATTGCCAGTCATCAGGGGCAGCACCTTCAGTTAAAATTTTTTTCCGATACTGCAGTAAAAATTATCCTGCAACATTTTACACAGCTCACCTCAAGGACATGCACCAGAGCTTCACTTGCATCTTGTACCCTCTTTGGAGGAGCAGACGTGGAGGGGAACAGTGATGGCAGCACACATAGAATCTCAAGAGCCTGTTCAGCTGTACAGGAAAAGATTCATTACTTAAACACTTGGACAAAGTGCACAAGGTCAAATCTGATCAAAAAGTATACAACAGACACAATGCTTTACAAAAAACAAACATTCAGCAAATAATGGGATAGCCATCATAGATGAAAAAGAAGGACGACAAAACACTAGGTCATGTACTTGACAATTAACATGCCTGAAGGTCTACCCAAACCCTATTCACTAATAACACCAAAACAGCATTCCCTACCTTTGTCCATACACCAAAAAACTGCACCTTCTGGCAGAAGTCATGCCATCTTCCCTTCAGTTCATTGATGAAATTGGTATTATCCTTATCCAAAATGCGTTGAAGCTCCTCCATCTTCAGACAGGCTTTAGGATCTTCTTTTTCCTTCAACACATAACACAGACATTTTTCTGAGAGGTTAATGTACTTTAAGGATCATTAACGTATTTTGGAACCAAAAATTACATTCAATTAAAAAGAGCAAAAATGCCACTAATGAGACACATGGGTTTTAAGTACATAACATTATTTGATATGTTGGAGAGGTTATATAAAATAATGTTGCACAGTAGACTAATACTAAAACTGATACTGCTGTACCCAGCTATTCAAAATGATACAATACCAGCTTTTTATTAATACCAGATTTGTTAAAACTTAATTTCTATAATAATGTTAATAAATTGATAACAAAACAGTACAAATGTTGTGTAAATAACTATCCTGTTCATTTTAAAGCCTTTTCTCTGTCATGTAAGGACTGTCATCTCGACCTGTAAAGTGGGTTTATTAGTTTATCTAAAATATAAATACCTCACAAGGGCAAAAGTGTAAATGCAAAGTTGAAACTCACTTTCTTTACTGTCTGATCCTGGGCGGCCACTTCCATCTGTGGACCGATCCAGAATGATTGTTGAGTCACTTGAATCAATTTCGTCAGTGTCTGCTGGGTGCTCAAGAAAACGCCTCTTTGTAGAGCTGCAAAGATTAGTCAGTTAATCAGTTAGTTGTCAACTACTAAATCAATCAATCCATCTGACTTTATTTGTATAGCACTTTTCATACAAACAAAATGGAACATATAGTGCTTTGTATCAAAAGCAATATCCTCCACAGACATCCAAAGCAATTACTTTGTAGTCTAACACTAAAATAAGAGCACTCATTGAAAACGGAAAGTGAGGAAACACAAGAGACAGATCATCCAGGATATTGACATGAATGATCATTTTGAGCAATTTTTCTTTTTTGAATGTCCAAATATGATTTAAGCTTCTCAAATGTGAATATTTTCTAGCTTCTTTAGTCCTCTATGACAGTGAAATTAATATCTTTAGGTTGTGGACCAAACAAGACTTTTGAGGCCATCACCTTGGACTTTATACTCACCAGACAACTTATCAATTAATCTTGAAAATGATTAACAGATGAATCTTTGATGAAAATCATCATTAGTTCCAGCTCACCTCTTCGAATGTCTCCCATCTGGAGTTCTTTTTTGGGGGGATCTCACATTTTGCAATCTTTTGTATAGCTGTGTGTACACACTGACCTGCACAAGACATTTTTCAAATCACCACTAAAAATGTCCAACATGAAACACAGTCATCAACTGGATGCATTTAACTTACCCATGTATGGAGGCCTTGGTCCTGCAGCATGGGGTAGTACAGTACTATTCTCTTTGCCATTGCTGTAATTTCTGGCTTTGATGGGTATCTGTGTGATTCTCCATCCCCCTTTGCCCTCAGGATTGCAATCATACTGGTCATGGTGTTTCAAATGAGCCGGCATCTGAGCTCCTTTGACATCTGGCACTTGCGCTGTTCACCTCTCTTCGACAACTCAAAGTACTGTTGTCGGACTTGCTCAAGTTCTGTGTCGGTGTGCAATACATATTCTGGAAAGGATAACTTCACAGACTCCTGTAAAATAAAAGATAATGAACTACTGCAAAAAGCAACATTTTTGTTTTTAGTGACAACACAAAATGCAATGTAGCATTGACAGCTCTGCACACGCATAAATAAGCAATGTTCCATTTTAGGGTTGAAATCACGAACATCAACTAACTGAACACCTATCAATTAATCTAAACTGAATTAAACACACATGTAGACTACCATGTCTGTTCCAAAAACACTACTGTTAGCTCAATGTGCTGCTGCCAGTTGGTTAGTGGTTAGTTTAGGCCACTTAACTGAGAAACTGACCTCCTCAACTGACTTGCCGGAAAAGATCCCGCAAGTCTTCACGAGATAGGGTGCTCATCATTGTCTCTGTGATGTTTGCGGCTATGAAAATATTGGAAGACAAACATAGCAAGATGAAAGAGTGCCCTAGAAAGGAAACTGCATGAGACTATTAGAAGTTACACTTCTAATAGACACTTCATTCAAATTAGATAGCTAGGGCTAACCAGCTTAGTATAGAAATGTAGATACCTCATTGGCTGCTGCTGTGTGTCATATAGACGTTACTAGTATAACTAGAGCTGCACCAACTAAGAATTTTCCTAGTGACCAACACCATTAGTTGACCAGTCTTCACAGTTTATGAATTTAGCGGGAACAAAACGGCACATGTAATGGGATCTACCTGCTGTAGCGGGTCACGTGGAGCAGCGCCAGGAAGCAATTAGCTTTTTTTTAGCTTCTATTAGGCATCTGCATTTTTACATTTATATATGATAAAGAATAATATTTGCATACATTACCCCTTAAAATCGACACTGCAACATCATCCAGTTCTTCCATGCTGTTAGCTAACGTTAGCTCACCTTGCTGTCTCTGTTTAGCTGCAAGGATACACAATAAACACTGAAAACACACTGAAACATCGATAACATTCAAATGGTATGCGATGTGAACTACAAAGAATGAGTACTGGAAACAGTGCTTTAATTTACTTTCAATGAAACATCAATCCGATAGACTCAATCCTAGTTCAGGTCCAAGTCGATCCCATAAAACGTTGTTAGTTTACGACCACATTCTCATTTGCGGCAGCTAACTGGCGGGTGTAACCATAGCAACGCTTTTTCGCTGCAGTCTTGCTCTACCTCTAGCCGCAAACGACCAAACTAATGCAAGCGCTGTGACTGAAGCGGAGGGCTCAAGCATTGTCATTCCAGCGGTAAGTCACTACACAAGCAAAAATTTAACTAACATTTATTTAGGTCAACTGTGCCTGATCCAAGCATGTCCAATAAACATGTTTGTTTTTGTCAATGGCAGGCTCAGGTTGTAATTTTAAGATAAAGTAATAGCAGTGTTGAAAGTAACGCGTACTGTAATTCCACTACTTTTGTCAGTAACTCAAATACAACTAGCCTGAGATTTAAATCGGCTAGCCAGTGGTTACATTTATGTTGACAAACGCAGCCTACCGCCTCACAGATTGTCCACTTATGATCTAATGTCACCAAACATTAAATCACAGCGAGCATCATTTAACCTGTATTTGATTGCAAACATAGGAGACTCAGTCTGATAAACTCACCTTGGCTGAAAAGTGTAGTGGAGTGCATATACCGAGATATACTGGACTGCAGCTTTGTGTCTCTGCCTCCTGCTGCTGCAGCAGTCCAGTCAGACATTTTTTACTCATCCATCCGCTGGTAAATGTCATGATCTGAGTCAGTCAGGACCTGGACCCAAAAGCAAACGTAGGCAATTTGGAGCGGGTTCAACAGTTTATTCACAAAGGAACCAAAAATGAAAAGAATAATGAATATAACTAAGGGCGGCGGGATCTTCCCGGAAAAAACTAGGAGCTGTCGGCTGAGGCAAACTGAAGGAGGCACGGTGGGGAGAAAACCGGCAGAATCTGCAGGGAGTGAGAAGGGCAAAAAGGTAAGGCGACAAAACCACAAAGTAAAAGGACTCAAAGTATCTAAGGTAAAGTTTACGAGGCTCAAAGATCAAATCACCACTTAGACGACGGTACGATCTGGCGAGGGTTGTCTGGAAAGCCAGGCCTCTTATCCTCCAGTAGGGAAGCAGCTGGCCACCCGATTGGACCCAGGTGGTCGGAATCACTCTGATGAGGAGGAGGAACCAGGGAGGAGCCAGCCAGGCAAACGGCAACCCACACCGACATAGCCTCAGCCGGACCAACAAAAGGAAGGGAAACAGAAAAAGAAACACAACAACAAACTAGCAGCAAAACCCCCCAGAGGCAGCCGAGCTGCCTCATGACAGTACCCCTCCCTTAACGACCGCCACCAGGCGGTCCACCAAGCTTGTCTGGGTGAGCCTCGTGGAAGTCCCTGATGAGCTGGGGATCCAAAATGAGGGACTTGGAGACCCAGGAGCGCTCCTCTGGGCCATAGCCCTCCCAGTCCACAAGATATTGGAGCCCCCGACCCCGACGGCGAACATCCAGTAGCCGGCGGACCGAAAAAGCCGGCCAGTCATCCACCATCTGGGCGGGTGGTGGGGGGACGGCCGGAGGGCTGAGAGGGCTGGAGGAAACAGGCTTGAGCAGGGAAACGTGGAAGGTGGGGTGGATACGGAGGGACCGGGGGAGTTTCAGGCGTACAGACACAGGGTTTAAGATTTTTTCCACCTCAAAGGGGCCTATGTACTTGGGAGAGAGCTTTTTGGATTGGGCCTTAAGGGGAATGTCCTTGGTGGAGAGCCAAACCCTTTGACCTGGGGTGTAATCTGGAGCAGGGGTTCTGTGATGGTCAGCTTGTCGTTTGTAGATGGAGGCGGTTTTGAGGAGGGCTCTACGGGCCTCACACCAGACCCGTTTGCAGCGGGCAATGTGAGCCTGGACAGAGGGGACAGCTAGATCTAGTTCATCCTCAGGGAAAAGGGGAGGCTGGTAGCCTAGGGAGCATTCAAAAGGTGACAAACCGGTGGCTGAAGAAACTAGGGAGTTGTGGGCATATTCCACCCAAGGAAGGTGAGTAGACCATGAGGAGGGGTTATGGGAGGAGAGGCAGCGGAGGGTGGTTTCAAGGTCCTGGTTAGTGCGTTCTGTCTGCCCATTGGTCTGGGGATGAAAACCGGAAGAAAGACTGACAGTGGCGCCGAGAGAGCTGCAAAAAGCTTTCCATACCTGTGAGGTGAACTGAGGACCTCTATTGGATACAATGTCTGAGGGAATGCCATGGAGCCTGAAAACCTGTGAGACCAGAATGTCGGCGGTTTCTCGGGCAGATGGCAGTTTGGGTAAAGGAATGAAGTGGGCGGTTTTAGAGAACCGGTCGACAACAGTGAGTATGGTGGTGTGTCCATTGGAGAGAGGTAAACCAGAAACAAAGTCTAGGGCTATATGGGACCAGGGACGGTGTGGAATAGGCAGGGGAATCAACTCACCAGCGGGAGACCGATGAGAGGACTTGTTTCGGGAGCAGGTTGAGCAGGCTGCTATGTAGGAGCGAGTATCAGAGTCCAGAGATGGCCACCAAAAATACGTTCGGAGTAGGGAGAGTGTTCTTTTGATACCAGGGTGACAAGAAAGTTTTGAGTCATGGGCCCATTGGAGGACAGCAGAACGGGTTGCCTGAGGAACATAGTGTTTATCTGGGGGACCGGAACCAGGGTCAGGCTCCTCCAGCAGGGCAGCACGCAACTCAGTCATGAAGGGCCATGTCAGTGCTCCTATCACGCAGGAAGTTGGCAAGATAGTGTCGGGAGTGGAAGGAGTGGACTCAGGGTCAAACAGACGGGAGAGAGCGTCTGGTTTGATGTTTTTAGAGCCCGGCCGGTAAGTGATGGTAAACCTGAACCGACCAAAAAAGAGCGCCCAGCGAGCCTGCCTAGAATTCAATCTTTTAGCAGACTGAAGGTATGCCAAATTTTTATGGTCGGTCCACACTACAAACGGCTGCTCAGCACCCTCCAACCAGTGTCTCCACTCCTCTAAAGCCAACTTCACTGCCAGGAGTTCTCTATTACCAACATCATAGTTGCATTCTGCTGGGGAGAGACGTCTGGAGAAGTAAGCACAGGGGTGGAGCTCTTGGTCAGCATGGGAGCGTTGGGAGAGGACGGCCCCCACGCCCACGTCGGAGGCGTCCACTTCAACCACAAACTGGCGAGTCGGGTCGGGTTGAGTTAGGACTGGAGCGGAGGTGAATCGCCTCTTGAGGTCGGTGAACGCCTGCTCCGCTTCAGACGTCCACTGGAAAGAGAGAGAGGTGGAGGTTAAACGGGTGAGAGGCGCTGCAATGGTACTGTAGTTTCGAATGAACCGTCTGTAAAAGTTTGCAAACCCTAAGAACCTCTGCAGCTGTTTTCTGGTCGATGGAGAGGGCCAATTCACTACAGCTTGTATCTTACTGGGGTCAGCCTGTACCTGACCTTGCTTTATTATGAAGCCTAGAAAAGTGACAGTGTCAGAGTGGAACTCGCACTTCTCTGCTTTCACGTACAGTCTGTTTTCCAGCAACCTTTGAAGAACCAGGCGTACATGCTGTTGGTGCTGATGAGGGTCCTGTGAAAAGATGAGAATATCATCCAGGTAGATGAACACAAAGCGATTCAAAAAGTCTCTGAGTACATCATTGACCATAGCCTGGAATACAGCAGGGGCATTAGTCAGTCCAAAAGGCATCACTAAGTATTCGAAGTGTCCGAGAGGGGTGTTGAATGCGGTTTTCCACTCATCCCCCTCTCGGATTCTCACCAGGTGGTAAGCATTCCTGAGGTCAAGCTTGGTGAAGATGGTGGAACCGTGGAGTGACTCTAAGGCAGAGGAGATGAGGGGTAGCGGGTATTTGTTCTTCACAGTGATGTTATTCAGTTCTTTATAGTCTATACATGGACGAAGAGTCTTGTCTTTCTTTTCAACAAAAAAGAAACCTGCCCCCAGAGGCGAGGAGGAAGGTCGAATGATACCTGCTTTTAGGGAGTCATTGATGTAGGTTTCCATGGCCTCCCTCTCTGGCTTGGACATGTTGTAAAGTCGGCCAGAGGGGAGAGAGGAACCAGGCAACAAGTCTATAGAGCAATCGTAAGGTCTGTGAGGTGGCAGAGATAGGGCCTTACATTTACTGAATACCTCGCCAAGGTCGTGATATTCCGGGGGGACTGAAGTCAAGTCTGGGGTCTGGAGTGTGGGGTCCGGATCGGAATTCTTCCCTGGGGGTGGCAATGCAGAAAGTAAGCATGTTTGATGGCAGAGAATTGACCAGTTAATTATTTTACCTGCTGCCCAATCAATGTGTGGGTTGTGGGTTTTTAGCCAAGGGAATCCGAGAACCAGGGGGGTATGAGGAGTAGAGAAAACCAAAAAGGAAATATGTTCATGGTGATTTCCTGAGAGAACGAGGTGAATGGGCTCCGTTTGGTGAGTTACCTTAGCCAGATGCTTGCCATTAAGAGCACAAACAGGAATAGATCCAGTGAGGGGTCGAACTTTGATACCGGCTTGTTTCACCAGCTCGGAATCCAGGAAGTTCTGCGAGCTGTAGGAAGGCCTGGATTTGTAGTCTAGGGAGATTTGGCGTAGGGAATTCACTGCCCACCAGACTCCCTATTTGTACTGGTGGGCCGCCGAGTTTGGGTGTGAGGGGCAGGAAGAGATTAAGTGTCCGGTTTGGCTGCAGTACAGGCACTCACCTGCCCTCAATCGACGGCTGCGCTCTTCTGGCGTGAGCCGGGCGCGGCCCAGTTGCATGGGCTCCTCCGGAGGTATCGCTGGAGGCTGAGCAGACGTCGCGGAGCCGGTGGGTTGAACCCCCCCGTCCGACTGGTATCGCTCGGGAGCACGGCGGGGCGGCGGAGTAGGACGGGCGGCGCGCTCGCGCCTCCGTTCTCTCCTCCGGGAGTCTAGACGAATCATGAGAGATATAAGTTCATTAACCGAATCTGGTTCATCCCTAGCAGCTAGCTCGTCTTTGAGTTCCTCACACAACCCGTTGATGAACCCCGCACGAAGCGCCGCTTCGTTCCAGCCCGCTTCCGCAGCCAAGGTCCGGAATTCAATAGCGTAGTCGGCCACCGTCCGGGATCCCTGTCTAATGTTTAAGAGTCTTTTTGAAGCATTAGCTGGAGCATTGGGGTGACAAAAAAACAGTTTAAACTCTGTTAAAATATTAGAAAATGTATACCTGCTCATCCCTGCTTCCCCCAGGAAAGCTTCCGCCCAGGAGAGAGCTCTGTCTCGTAATAGGCCGACCATATAAGCGGTTTTACTCATGTCCGTTTGGTAGGCATTTGGCTGCATTAAAAAAAAAATGTTGGCACTGAAGAAGAAACCCCTTACTTTTATCTGGGTTGCCGTAGAACAGCTCGGGAGTGGGAACCGGCACGTCCGTTTGAGCCGGATTTCCAGAGGCGGAAACGGAGCCATCCGCGGTCGAAGCCGCTGACGCCGGATTAGCCCGCAGAGCTAGAGACTCCACAGCCAAGCCGATCCGAGAGATTTGCTGTCCCAGAGAATGCTGACTTTCCTGGAGATCCTGGAGCAGCTGAAGTTGTCGGCCGATGATTACGCCATGGCTGGACACCGCTTGCCGAAGATTGTCTGTGTCTGCTGGATCCATTTGTGGGCCAGATCGTTCTGTCATGATCTGAGTCAGTCAGGACCTGGACCCAAAAGCAAACGTAGGCAATTTGGAGCAGGTTCAACAGTTTATTCACAAAGGAACCAAAAATGAAAAGAATAATGAATATAACTAAGGGCGGCGGGATCTTCCCGGAAAAAACTAGGAGCTGTCGGCTGAGGCAAACTGAAGGAGGCACGGTGGGGAGAAAACCGGCAGAATCTGCAGGGAGTGAGAAGGGCAAAAAGGTAAGGCGACAAAACCACAAAGTAAAAGGACTCAAAGTATCTAAGGTAAAGTTTACGAGGCTCAAAGATCAAATCACCACTTAGACGACGGTACGATCTGGCGAGGGTTGTCTGGAAAGCCAGGCCTCTTATCCTCCAGTAGGGAAGCAGCTGGCCACCCGATTGGACCCAGGTGGTCGGAATCACTCTGATGAGGAGGAGGAACCAGGGAGGAGCCGGCCAGGCAAACGGCAACCCACACCGACATAGCCTCAGCCGGACCAACAAAAGGAAGGGAAACAGAAAAAGAAACACAACAACAAACTAGCAGCAAAACCTCCCAGAGGCAGCCGAGCTGCCTCATGACAGTAAATGCATTCAAACTTAGTAGCAAGTCCCATTGATTAAAAATGCAGCTAGTTAGCTGACAGAAGGAGGTTTACATATGATGTGTTCAAGGTGGGCTCAGTAAAATGATCATTGGGCAAAGTTAAATAAAATGTCAAATGTAAAATCATGACGTGTTCAAATGTGTAACGTCAAGAAAAAGATATTCAGGTATAAAATAATAGCAGTGTATCTGCACATTAATAAGAGAATTAAAGCAAATATTTTGAAGTAACAAAAAAGTTGCTTTTCTGACAACTGCTTAATTTTATATGCAGTAATTGGTAAATTAATTCACTTATTTGGTTATTAGTTGAATTTGTTTAGTTTAATTATTAGTTATGTAATTCAGTTACCAGACTTCATTAAAAAAATCAGTAAAGTTAATGTTAGTCATATAAACAAGACATTAAAAATTCCAGGTTATCCTTCAACAGTTTGAATCAAGCATAGAGGCTGTAATATGTGTATTATTAACTTATTCAAAAAGTTATAACTGCCAGGTGAGACATGTCATCATGACAGTGTGTGACAGGAAGTTTCCAGCCTCCTTATAGCTTATTGGAATACAAGTTCAGTTCAAAATCCTTTAGTAATGTGAATTTATTGGCATGAGAGCAATTTAAGGGATACAATTTAGTATGCAAGTCAATCTTAATACTTATGAAGTCCAATTTTTTTCTTATGCTGTCAAAGTAATTGTTTTTTTGTAGTACTGTTTTGTTTTGTTTGATTGTCAGTGTGTCCAACATGGATCTGATGTTTGGCTCCATGGTTTTACTTTGATTGTGTCATTCATATAGTTTTCTGTTCCAGCTGCTGGAGGAGAACATTGTCACTTCTGTGAAGAAGGAGCTGAAGGAGATCCAGAAGGTTGAGTCCAGATTACCCAGAATGCTCAGAGAGTCAGAGGGAGGATGAGGAGGTGTTGGATGGTGAGGATGAAGAGCAGAGGAGGAGCAGCAGAGAGGCTTTTGTGAAGATCACAGTGAACTTCCTGAGGAGAATGAAGCAGGAGGAGCTGGCTGACTGTCTGCACAGCAGTAAGAGGATTTCTCTAAAGATTCAACAAGATGGACAAATGGGACATTTACTAATGTCTCAAGACATGGAGGAAAATGTTCATGTGTGTTCTTTAGGGGGATGAACGTGTCATGTTTTCTTTATGAGTCAGTCATTGATGTTGTTTCTTGTTTGTTCATTCAGGACATGTTGCTGCAGTTTGTCAACATAAACTTAAATCTGCTCTGAAGAAGAAGTTCCACTGTGTGTTTGAGGGGATCTCTAAAGCAGGAAACCCAACCCTTCTGAATCAGATCTACACAGAGCTCTACATCACAGAGGAAGGGACTGGAGAGGTCAGTGATGAACATGAGGTCAGACAGATTGAAACAGCATCCAGGAAACCAGCCAGACCAGAAACAAGCATCAGACAAGAAGACATCTTTAAAGCCTCACCTGGAAGAGACGGACCAATCAGAACAGTGATGACAAAGGGAGTGGCTGGCATTGGAAAAACAGTCTTAACACAGAAGTTGACTCTGGACTGGGCTGAAGACAAAACCAACCAGGACATACACTTCACATTTCCATTCACGTTCAGAGAGCTGAATGTGCTGAAACAGAAAAAGTTCAGCTTGGTGGAACTTGTTCATCACTTCTTTACTGAAACCAAAGAAGCAGGACTCTGCAGGTTTGAAGAGGTCCAGGTTCTGCTCATCTTTGACGGTCTGGATGAGTGTCGACTTCCTCTGGACTTCCACAACACTGAGATCCTGACTGATCTTACAGAGTCCACCTCAGTGGATGTGCTGCTGACAAACCTCATCAGGGGGAAACTGCTTCCCTCTGCTCGCCTCTGGATAACCACACGACCTGCAGCAGCCAATCAGATCCCTCCTGAGTGTGTTGACATGGTGACAGAGGTCAGAGGGTTCACTGACCCACAGAAGGAGGACTACTTCAGGAAGAGGTTCAGACAGGAGGAGCAGGTCAGATGGATCATCTCCCACATCAAGACGTCACGAAGCCTCCACATCATGTGCCACATCCCGGTCTTCTGCTGGATCACTGCTACAGTTCTGGAGGATGTGTTGAAAACCAGAGAGGGAGGAGGGCTGCCCAAGACCCTGACTGAGATGTACATTCACTTCCTGGTGGTTCAGTCCAAACTGAAGAACGTTAAGTATGATGGAGGAGCTGAGACAGATCCACACTGGAGTCCAGAGACCAGGAAGATGATTGAGTCTCTGGGAAAACTGGCTTTTGAGCAGCTGCAGAAAGGAAACCTGATCTTCTATGAATCAGACCTGACAGAGTGTGGCATCGATATCAGAGCAGCCTCAGTGTACTCAGGAGTGTTCACACAGGTCTTTAAAGAGGAGAGAGGACTGTACCAGGACAAGGTGTTCTGCTTCGTCCATCTGAGTCTTCAGGAGTTTCTGGCTGCTCTTCATGTCTGTCTGACCTTCATCAAGTCTGGAGTCAATCTGGTGTCAGAAGAACAATCAACCTTCAACTGGTCTAAACTGTTCAGATACAAACCTGATCTGACACAGCTCTATCAGAGGGCTGTGGACAAGGCCTTACAGAGTCCAAATGGACACCAGGACTTGTTCCTCCGCTTCCTCCTGGGTCTTTCACTGCAGACCAATCAGACTCTCCTATGAGGTCTGCTGACACAGACAGGAAGTGGCTCACAGACCAATCAGCAAACAGTCCAGTACATCAAGAAGAAGATTGAAGAGACTCCCTCTGCAGAGCAAAGCATCAACCTGTTCCACTGTCTGAAAGAACTGAATGATCGTTCTCTAGTGAAGCAGATCCAACAGTCCCTGAGTTCAGGACGTCTCTCCACAGAAAAACTGTCTCCTGCTCAATGGTCAGCTCTGGTCTTCATCTTACTGTCATCAGAAAAACATCTGGATGTGTTTGACCTGAAGAAATACTCTGCTTCAGAGGAGGCTCTTCTGAAGCTGCTGTTAGTTGTCAAAGCCTCTAACAAAGCTCTGTAAGTGTATAGATAGTTGGATTTATTCATCATTATATAAAGACTATTTTATTCAGCAGGAGGGAAAATAAATTCCTCTCTTCTTTAATTCCTTATCATCATCTCTGAGCTCTGAGCTTCATCACATTGAATCTGAATTAAAATAATGGATCCTACATTAAAGAGCCAAGTCTCAGCTTTAATTTGAGCAGGTTGACATCAGTATAGAAAGAACTGTGTGGGAGATTCAGCCCTTTTAGTGGTTCAAAAGTAACTGGACAAATGCACATGAAGTAAAACAAACTCATCAGATTTAATATTTATTGTAAAATCCTTTGCAGTCATTGACTGTAGTATCCATTATTATATTTTAAAGTGAAAGTGCTGAGATCTCAAATAACATATCATGTCTAACTGTCCAAATACTTACTGTACATGTCTGTTTATTACTGATTGTGTCATATTTAACTGTCATGTCTCCAACTTGTTGAGTATAAAACAGAAAGGATTTGAAACAGAGCCAATGAAAGATGATCATCAATGTAGAAACTCCTCATTGGTTAGCAGGTGGATAAAGAGCTGATATTTCTGCTTCACTGAACAAATCTGTGTTTGATGTTTGGCCCAGTTTTCAAATGCAGGTCTGTTATTTTGCTGTGAGCTGCAGAGCAAACAGAGTTTTGTTCCTTTGATCCTTTCAACACAAATGTTATTTGACTTTTTCTTCATTGTTTCCTCTTCAGACTGAGCAGCTGTAACCTCTCAGAGAGAAGCTGTGAAGCTCTGTCCTCAGTTCTCAGCTCCCAGTCCTCTAATCTGAGACACCCGGACCTGAACTACAACAACAAGCTGCAGGATTCAGGAGTGAAGCTGCTGTGTGGTTTTCTGGAGAGTCCACACTGTAGACTGGAGACTCTGAGGTCAGTTCACTGTCTGTTACTGTTGTAGATCTTAGATCTTTAATCCACAACTGAACCTGGTTTATCTTCATCCAGAACTTGAATCCATTCATCTTGAATGAATGAGATTGTAAATAATTGTTGCTCCATATTGTTACTTTTTCTTATCTCAGACTTAAGAATTATTCCTTCAGTTTCACTTCATTTCAGTCAGTTGTCATGAATAATGTCTGTTGACTTCAATGAAACCTTCAGAACTACACACTCCTATTTGTCACAGTCAGCAGACTAATGTTTTCTAAATGAAGTGTAGAAAATGTCCAGTGTGAGTTGTTCAAAGTCCATTTTTATCACAACAATATACAGAAGATCCTCAGAACTAATATTTGTACAAATCAATTGAAAAACACTTTCATTTCAATGAAGTGTCAGGACTAATGTCAGTTTGTGTGTGTGTGTGTGTGTGTGTGTGTGTGTGTGTGCGTTTTGATATTTAACACAAGTGTGGTAAATTGTGGTCTTTTCTCATTGAGTTGAATTGACTTGTTAAATGTGTTAAGGAGCAAAGACTTAAAGGACCACACTGTTGGTTTATAGATAGATAGGTAGATAGGTAGATAGATAGATAGATAGATAGATAGATAGATAGATAAAATTAAAAAAAATAAAAACAGGGAGGAGAATAATATGTACAATAATATATACAATGTTGTAAAAATATAACCGGTCAGGTGTGCAGTATGTACATTTATAATAGAAAAATAGTTAGAACCATGGTTCTCTAATGGTGGTATGTACAGTTATGCAGCAGTGTATAGTTATGTACACATAATATACATATACTAGGGGTGTGCGATATGACGATATTAGATCGTGAAGGATTAGAAAGTGTTGACGATCTGCCAGAGGAGAGAGATCGTATTATCATCTATAGGGCACATTCTATTAATTGCAGCTCTATGCTTGCGCACAAACGCACGAGAAGGTTTTTTTTTCCTTGGGCAACTAACAGCCCGCTTCACGTGACCAACCAATCATGGCGAAGTATGAGCAGTGCTGATTTTATTTTTACTAGCCTCGCTGTTTTAGTCAAGGTGTAGCGGGTAGCCTTGGCCGACAACAAAAGTGAAAGCTTGGAGTTGGTCCCCAAAAAGAACTCCACTTCATTCGTATGGACAGTGTTGGGGAGTAACGGAATACATGTAACGCCGTTACGTATTCAGAATATGTAACGCCGTTTCTGTCTTGGCCAACGCATTCCTGTCCCCGCTCTGTTTTGCCGGCTGTGGCTCAAGCTCTCGCTCCTTCTGCTCCTTGTCTGACTCCATTCTGACCGACTGATCAGGCGAATAGCTCGTTTATTTCCGTTTGTTTTCGTGCAGCTGGGGCTTCTGGGAAACGCATCGGGTTGCCTTCGTTCATTTAGAGAATAAATATAAAGTCGTGAAACAGAGAAGTATCGTCACATAATCCATTGATTTCAACAATGTAACTGTATTCTGAATACTATCTATTTAAACTGTAACTGTAATGGAATACAGTTACTCATAATTTGTATTCTGAATACGTAACGCTGTTACATGTATTCCGTTACTCCCCAACACTGCGTATGGAACTGGTTTGGGTTTTCTCCAAACGACAAAGCGCAAACAACTGTCATTTGCAAAGTTTGCACAGAGAAGGTTCGAGCTTCGGATGGCAACACAACGAACCTCGACTGCGGTCAAGCCAGCCGCTACTTTCTACTGCTTAGTCAAATCAGCCGCCCCTGTATCTCAAATGCGCATTGCAACTAACATTTACGGTACGTAGGGACGAACAACACATTCACCTTTCAAAATAAGAGCAAACGCGTTGTAGCGTATATATTTATACATATATATTGTATAAAATTTTTAAAGGTATAAGTAATACCACTGTGTACTCAGCTCAAACTACCAACTATTGACTTAACATATGCATGTGTTTTCAAATTTGAGGAAGGACAAAACATTTTCTGTCCATAAGTAGTCAATGACTTTCATATTTTTAGATGCAGTACTTACTGTACTACTACGACAAGTCATATGAAGTCTTGCCACTGTGTACTTTCAGAGTAATCAGCTGTCAAACTGCCTACTATTGATTTAACATATACATCTATGTTGAACTTTGAGCAAGGGTTAATTTTTTTCTGTCCATAAGTAGACAATGACTTTGATATTTTTAGATGCAGTACTTACTGTACTGCTACCACAAGTCATTTGAAGTACTTCCACTGTGTACTTTCAGAGTAATCAGCTGTCAAACTGCCTATCATTGTTCAAATATATGAATCAGTGTTCAACTTTGAGCAAGAGTTAATTTTTTTTCTGTCCATAAGTAGTCAATGACTTTGATATTTTTAGATACAGTACTTACTGTACTACTACCACAAGTCATATGAAATCCTACCACTGTGTACTTTCAGAGTAATCAGTTGTCAAACTGCCTATCAGTGTTCAAATATATGCATCAGTGTTCAACTTTGAGCAAGGGTTAAAATTTTTCTGTCCATAAGTAGTCAATGACTTTGATATCTTTAGATGCAGTACTTACTGTACTACTACCACAAGTCATATGAAATCCTGCCACCATGTACTTTCAGAGTAATCAGCTGTCAAACTGCCAACTATTGATTTAACATATACATCTGTGTTGAACTTTGATCTTCTTCAGCATTTTGTAGCACACATTGATAAATCTAAGCTTCCTCAGAAAATAGAGTCTGCTCATCCCCTTCCTGTAAAAAGCATCGGTGTGGGTGTTCTTTAATAAATCTCCAGCCTTTTTAAAAATACATATTCACATCTTTAACTATACGTTATTACGCAAAGCCAAAATGAACGTGATCCACATTAATAGAAAAAAAAGTACTTTTACTTGGGTGTCAAGGGTCAAAGCCTTATTTGACCAATCAGCAAGTTCATCATTTGTTATGCAAGTTTTTCCTGAAATACCTCCATAGTACCTCCAGTTACTACATACAGAAGATAGTATGAGTAGTCTGAAGTTGATGATCAGTCACAAGAAGAGTTTCTGAATTGAAATTAATACTATCACAAAACTTGCTGTGATTTGCACTTCAGTGCCACCTTAGGAATTTAGTTGTTCTTTCTGAACTTCTGAACATGTCAACCTTTTGTAGTAGTAACCCAGATCAAATTATTACCATAATGTTATATATGGATCTTGACTTATTTTGCTTGGGGTTTCTGTGGATATTGCAGAGCCTTAGCCCCTCTCATCAGGACATGCAAAGGAGCTCCTCTGAAAACAAATCAGAGGAGAGCACTGAAGAAGGAGAAGCAGCCAGCCACGTGCCTCCTCCAAAATCACCATCATCTTCTGTACATGACAGCCAAGAGGTAATGTTAGACTAACTTCCTAAAAAGTCAAATGAAATTAAAATTAAAAAATGATTTAATCAAATCTACTTAAAGGACAAAATGCAGTAGAAAGTGAGTGAGAGAGTGGCTCCTTTGATGCACATCAGTGCATCAAAGGAGTGCACCACATTTTCCCTTGGTGCACTGCATGTGTCAGTTCTGAAATGGCAACACCACAGAAACAGCAGTAATGTAGGAATGTTACAATTTATATGTGGTATTCACAGTTTTCTACAGTGTCACACAAGACTGTGTGTTTAAAGACACAGCCTCTTTCCAACTAATGTCTAAAATGTCTTATTTCCTATGTACTTAGTCATGACTGAACATTATCACATGTACTTCAACATTACCGGTACATGACTCAGATAAGTTGATTACTTTTAATATTTAAATCTGCAGAACACCATCAGTACCAGATCATCTCTAAGTGAGGATGCTCAACAGGATTTCTTTACACACAAGTTGCCTGAGGAACCTTTTTTTTTTTTTTTATTCCACCCAAGGATTGGCGCAAACTGAGACAAACTCAACACAAACGGCAATTCAGAAGTTTGCAATGGACTAACATTATAGCCAAAGGGCTCAGATGTGTCAATCCTTACTGCAGTTTTGGGTTCAAGAGGCACACTGTGAAGACGCTTGGCTCGATCCAAAGCATGCCTATTTTTACCTGTACTGCGTACTGTCGTTTTGACGACTGCCATGTACAGGCATTTGTAAAGGTGGACAGTGAGTCCTCCCTCAAGGCTGTTTTCACTTTTCAGGGGGACATTGTATGTCACAGTAAGCAGCAGTTGAAAAGGAGGCCCATCAGAGCAGATGACAGACCATCTACAGCGAATACAATCAGCTCTAAACTCCCAAGAACTCTATATTTGGAGAGCTTGGATAAATTAGAGGAGACTGTCCTGCACTCTGGGAACAGAGATGAGGTCCCTTCAACTGCTGTCTTAAAGATGTTGTCCTGGGAAGAGAGAAAGAAGAAAAGGCTGCATAACAATGACATGCTCAGTCTGCAACTGATGCATGAAGAGGAGCAAGCCACGGACAACCAGCTGATCCAGAAAATCATCCTGCAGCCAAAAGGGATCATGCTGTGGTCTAAGAAGACCATTCGTGTGTTTTATCAGAGGTCCAAGGATGACATTGTTTATTTTGATGCCACAGGGAGCATAATCAAGAAGGCAAAAGGGGAGAGCACACCTTTTTACATCTACGAACTTGTAGTAAGAAATCCTGTCAAAGGATGCTTTCCTCTTCCAGTTGCCACTTATGTTACCTGTGAACACACCACGGCATCAGTGTCATTCTTTCTTGCATCTTTCGTCACTGACTGCATTAAACAGCATGGCCCAAAGGTTCGAAAAAGAGCTATTATGTACATTTGTGATGGCTCTGCAGTTTTAATGCAATCAATTGCACAGAACCTATGTGGCTTTAGCCTAAATGAACTGTTGGCACAGTATTTCAATATTGTGACGGAATAAGGAAAGGAGCATGCACTTGCATTGCCCATCCTTCATAGGTGCCTGAGTCATGTGATGAAGAATGCTAAGGACCTCTGCAAAAAACAGCGAGTGATGTGTTTAAGTGCATATTATTTTTTCATATTAAAATATAGTGGCATGTTGATTATATTAATTCTGTATTTTTCCTGTCCTCCTCACAGTGCTCCTACACGCTATAAACTCTGCATGCACATCTTTGGGTTGATGACCCAGGCAACTCTGAAAGAATTTGATGAAGTGCTGATTAGTGCTACTGTGCTGCTGTCAAGCCCATGCAGTGCTGAAAATGTTGAGAAAGATTTTCAAAACCTGCAGGTGCTTCTGACAGCAGCTGCACAACCAGACACTGAAGACCCAGGTGTTGCCGAGGAAGAGCTTGTGGTAGGTCATCATTTGGGGAAATGCAAAACCACATATGTTACGTTTTGTTGAGTAAGATGAGGACACAAAATGAACATTTCTCTTTTCAAAAGGAAATTCCTCCATGCACATAGAATATTAATCCATCTAATAAAGAAAGGCAAAATAGCATGGGACATAAATATTGCATTGTAAGCAACATTTTTAATGGCATGAATGTGATTCTAGCATTTACAGAGTGATTTGGGCCCTACACCATTTGATGACCACTTTAAGAGTGTGATCCAGGGATCCCCATTGGATGAAGCTGGTGAACCAAATGTCTACTTCTGTCCCAACTTTATCCCCAAGTTGCGAAAACACTTTCTCCCACAGGCTGTGCTGTGGTCAGGCTTACTGCTGGGTGAGTTAACATTTTCTTTTTAAAGCATGTATTTTATTTTATTTTTTTTATAAATGTTGTGTGATTTTACTGCAGGGGACCTTGGACGCCATGGAAGAGGTCAGCTCTATGAAAAGCTAACAAAGCGATTCCAGAGAGTTTCCCAGACATCGGCACAGGTAAATGTAGTCTTAGGCCTAAGCCAACCACCACTTTAAGATATAGCATAATAACATGATTTATATATATATCCGAGTGGAAATTACACTTCATACTAATACTAATACTAATTTCACTAACAACATTATTGAACAGAATTACACCACAGACAATAAAACCCAGAGCATAATGGAGAAGAGCCAATGGGACCTAAAAAAGATTAGGTTTCAACAGAAGAGGATGACCAGACTGGATGACTTTGTACAGACATACAAGGTCATGCACAGTGCACTACTAAGAGATTACCAAGACTCTCAGAAAATAAAGAGCAAGGTATGAATAATAACCTGGATGATTTACAATTTATTAAAAGCAAGAGTTTCCATTTAAAGCAGTATTTACATGATATGCTTCTATTTAAACATATTAAATGTTATGTTATTCTTAATGTGCATCTGAACCATTTTAAGTCTAGAATTACTAACACGCTTAACAAACGTAACCAAAAAAGTTGTCACATGCATTAACAACATACTAGTACTCGCAGACTTTAATAAAGTATATTTTTATAATCAGACAGAGGAAATCATATAGCATTCATATTAACAAGACTTAGTGCACTTTTTATTATTATCCAGACTCATAGGGTAGATGTGGAACGGTGGAAACAGAAGAAGCAGAGGAGGAGAGGTGTATATGTTTCACCTATCTCAAAACCCTTCCATTTCAAAAAAGAGATGAAAAAAAAAAGAGATGAAGGTAAAGGAAAATAAATTATATAAATTTCTTCAGATTGACATCTTTCATTGGGTGTTGGTAACTTACCATGTAAGAAGTTAATCCATGCAGTGGGCCCACGTTTAAAGCCCAGACCATCTAAAAGTGCACTGAACAAAGCAACTGAGACCTTGAAGGAGACATTGCGGAACATCTTCCTAATAGCAAGGGAACAGCAAATGGCGACTGTAGCCATTCCAGCAATCAGTTCGGGACTGTTCCACTTCCCTTTGCCACTTTGTGCAAACAGTATAGTCTCTGCTGTAAAAGATTTCCACAAACAAGCAGCAGAAGCACATCAACGGCTCATTATTCACCTTGTGAACAATGATGAACGGACAGTCAGGGAGATGGAAAGAGCCTGTGCTGACATATTGACACCAAATGCCAGCCAGAAAAGTCCCACTGATCAAGAAGAGCAGGTAACAATCATCTTCCTAAGTAATAACGTTAATTTGAAGTACTTTTAAGTAACTTTTAAGTGTAAATATTTAGATAAGCTTCATGTGTCATTGCCTGTTAGTCCATAAAACTTCAAATATTATAATTTTACATATTTTGTTGTATACATCACTTCATGGCTTAATATCCCTGTCTTCCTTCTTTATATACTACTTAAATGTTTTAAACATATAATTTTACAGCTTTTGTAAATGTAAGTTATATATTTTGCATAATGTATTAAAAATATATTAAAGCTGATCATTTAATACAATTATTAATTTCTCTTTGCAGCTGACATCACTGTGGAAACGGAAGAACACAGAAGTGGTGGTCGCTGTGCTCCCCAGCCATATAAGGGGGAACAACCTGGTGATCCACCACACTGACCTACGAACATTGAGACCTCACCAGTGGCTAACAGGTGAGGTATACACAAAAATACAAATCCAGCCATAACATTTTATTCATTGTTTTTTTGTCATGTTATTTGTGGTTTTGTTGGCTGGTTTTGTGTCATATCTTCACCCGAATTATTGTCTTTAGGTCATTGAGGGCAACTTCCACCTCTCTGCTCACCAGTACAAAACTGGAGACTCCATATACATTCTTAACCATTACACAGCAGGTGTGATACTTTTTGGAAAAAGAGATGTGTTCATGACATGCCATGCCAAAGGTAATTTTTGTGTGTGTGTGTGTGTGTCTTTTCTATTGTTTTTATAGACAAAATTTGATGGTTATCAAACAATACTCTCCTTTGTCAAAACTGAGGAAGTCCATTGGAAGTTGCTGGTTAGTGATTGTTAGGAAACTTATATTAAGATCGTTTATTTTATGTATTTGTTTGATATTGCTCTGAAATAACATCACATTCGTTGCAGTACATACTGCCAGCCACAAGCTCAGTCTTTTTGGTGGACCCAGCGGCCAATTCAAAAGAACGGCAACAGTCTGGACAAGCTGCTAAAAGAGTGCAGTAAGTCAGCAACTGAAAGATACAATATGTGCTATATGGTTGTTGTTGTACAGCATTCCCCACTTGTTAGGATGACTCTCTGAGAGAAGTTTAAACTGGATTTCACTCACAATGGTCATTTAAATTTGTGTTATTGATTGACCCAAGCAGTAGAAGTAGGGGAAAACCTCCAAAATAATACAAAAGAAGATTGTTTAATATTAAAATTTCAAACACAAACAGTGCATATTTTAGCTGCTTTCTTAGCACACTATTTAAGCAAGTACTCTTCAACTTATGAAAGCATTTTAACAGAAACAATGATTGCGCTTATAATTTTTAACTGCTAACAAAAAATTCTTAACATGTTCACATTTTTACAACTGTTATTTTGAACTAATATTTTTGAATAAAAATGTATGCTCTTGCCATAACATTTTTTTCATAATTAATTAAATTTTGTAAAAGAAATTTGCTTTACACAGACAGTGAAAATCCAAAATTGTGGAGCCTCACTGAATGCAACACAAGCAATGACATTACACACAGTACTAAAAGTTGCCTAAAACAACAAGCATTCTACACAGATTTTCTGAGATGAGTAATATTTTCTCCTTTTTCTTAAAGTAGCAGTAAGGCAAAGGCAGACATCTCCAAACCCGTAGTAGTGTAAAAGTTATTCTGTGCTTTGTGGTCTAAACGGACTCTTCCACTTTGTTTCAAGGGACTTCTTCAAGATGAGAACAGTTTGCTATGGCAAGGAGGACTGGGGGACTATCAAGTGAAAAGGCGCAACCATGCACCATCCAGTTCAACGTGACAGTAGTAATTGTGGAGTCATTGTCACCATGGTAACTCTGTTTTACTTGAACCACTATATTTGTATTGTTTATGTTAATTGTTGTCTGTGTCAAAATCTACTAGAACTGCGCTGCTTTTTAGTTCAGTGTCTTGATTTGATTTTGTGTATAGAAGTTTTTAGTCACCTAGTGCACTTTATACTGAAAAACAAACCTATTCCTATTGAAATCTGAAACACAGATTTTCACATTGGGCTTCATATGTAACAATTATGATATCTTCTATGTATTTCTATCTATATTACTTGAGCAGGCTTCTGAGATATCTTCTTTCTGGCTTGTAATTTGCTTCTAAATGCAAATAACAGTGCAGCACAGATGACCTTTTTCAATATATGTGTTTGTCAGATGGCAAAGGCAGTGATGGAGGCCTTTCCTGCATTGCCTGTACTGTCCTTTGGGACATCCAGGAAAGAGATGGCTTGTGAGAAGAGAAAGTTGGCTTTGTCCATACTTAATGGTCCAGGTTTGTAAGTCTCTTTTTTCTTATGTTATATAATGTATAAAGCTCATCAGTGAGTTGTTAGGGAGACTAACTTGCAATAATTAATTCACTATTAATTGAATACAATCAAATACTTGAAAACAAAATGAACTACCTGTGAAACAGCCACATCCTCTGGCATGGGCAGCCTACAGCATCACTGTCTATATACATAAGGCCCAATCCAAACCTCTAATCTCACATAAACGCATAACCAAAAGATTTATAGTATAGCATATTTCTTTGGTAAATATGTAAGAATGAATACATATCATAGTTTGTATTAGGAGAAGAGGAATTTCAAAACAAATACAGAGTGTTCCAAGAAGCCCGGAACACTATAGTTGTGTTTTATTGAAAATGAAGAAACTTTATGGCAGGGTAGTAGTAGGCATGTAAAGATAAGTGCCTATGCTCATTGGAGTGAAGTAAAATCAAGACACTTAACTAGGCTTGTCCTTACATGGATATGTAGCACTATGATGAATATTTTCAATACACATGTCATAAAGATTCAAGCATCATGTCACTTCTAACCACATCCCAGTCCTCTAATTATTACCAGAGTTGATTGAATTTAAGTAATATGTTTGAAAATCCATGTATAATTCAACTGTAGTTCTGCTGCCAACATACAGCTAACTCCACATACTGACACAGTTTGTTTCAATTACATGTTCTTTTCTTGCAGTGTTTGATATGGAGAATAATTGCGCAATGTGCGTTGTCTCAAAGCCCCCAGGAAAAGGACCTCCCACTACTGATTGGGTAGGTGCTTGTACACTACACCGTGTCCCAAAAGTTCATGCACCACAGAAAAAGTTAACTCAGATTGTGAATATTCAACAGAATGCATTTATTCAAAAGCCAGTGTATCCCCCTGGCATCTTAATTACTGCCCTCAGCCTGTCGGGCATAGAATGCACTAAGTTCTTTAGAACGGAAGGCTCAATGTTGCCCCACTCCCGTACAGCACTCGCATTGAGCTGCTTCATGGTGGTAAGGGGTGGGCTGTGGAAGATCCGACTGTTCAGGATATCCCAGCAGTTTTCAATCGGGTTGAGGTCAGGGGAGTTGGGTGGCCATTTGCACTTTGTGCAGAAAGCCAGGAAGCTGCTCAGAACACCAATGCTGAGTTGTACGAGCAGTATGTGCGGGGGCACCATCTTGCATGAAGACCATTTCCGCACACCTGTTGAACATCTTCCTAGCTGTGACAGGGCCCGATTTCTTCTTTCTGGTGAGTATGGGAAGTAGCACTGACTGGAGAATGTTCTTAACATAATACTCAGCGTTGATGGTGGTGCCCTGGTGTACAACATGCAGCTCAGACAGCCCGGAAGATGACATCGCCCCCCAGACCATGCAATGGGCGCTGAACTTGACCTGTTCAGAAGGCGGTATTTCCATTCGATTGTCAGTGTAAAAACAGTCGTTTTGGCTGTTGGGAGTTGGAAATAAATAGAGAGGGCACTCATCAGAGAAAACCCAGTTTTCCCAGTCTCTTAGGGTCACTGCAAAAGGAGAAGCGGCTTGCTTTTGCAGTTTGGTAAGGCGAGGAATCCGCTGTCTTCTGTATGCTCTCAGACCCAGTTTCTCAGTCAGAAAATGATGGATAGTACTCTTAGAGACTGCTTCCCCAAGATTCTTCAGTCTTCGACTGAGTCTGTGGCAGGATTGGTGTCTCTTTCCCTTGGCCTTGCAGATGAGGTCCTTGGCCCTCAAACTCAGAACTGAGGGGCGACCTGCACGGGGCATGTCTTCAAGGGAGTCACAACTCTGGTATCTCTGCCACCACTTCTACCACCACTTGACAGAAGCATCATATGCTTCTGTCAAGGTCCTGAGCTACCTCCCTGCAAGTTTTCCCTGCTCTGCGCAAGGCAATGGCTTGAGCATGGACTTGAGGCTTTGAAAGTGCAGCTTTTCCAGATTTTTGTTTGGCCATCGTGGCAACACTACCAAAAAGGTTCTCTCAGTGACATGCTCAACCAAGACATTTATAGGCCTATCAAAAACAGATAAACTAATTAAACAACCTCACAACACCTGGCTGACCTGGTGCAACCCATTTTGGAGACGGACAAAAATGCTGCCCATTGGGGTGCACGAACTTTTGGGACACGGTGTATACTGCCTGGACTGCGGCAGGAAGTGTTGTACGCCTTTGTGCTTTTCCAGACACAAAGAGCCTCAGCAGAGGGGTGAAAAGCAAATCAGTACTTGCAATATGATTAAAAGATGTAGGGATTGCAAAAATCTGTACACTGTTCAGTTTACACTGTCAGTAAAAGAGCAAAGTCTCACACCTGTCCTCTAAAGATGTGTCACATCTGTGGGGAAAAAGTAGCTTGAGCTCAACAGCTTGAGCGCGGAGGAGCACCAATGCTACATCCAGCCTCTCCTGCCGGTGACAGAGCACAGTGAGAAATTGATTTTTTATGATTTTGAAACGTTTGTAGACAAGGAATGGGTGCACGTCCCTTACTTGGTGTGCAACAAAGGGTAAAGATTGGGCCTCTTACAGTTTAGACTGTAAGAGACTTTCTCCTGCATTTCAGGAGACCTCTTTACCAGGGAGCCACGTTTATAGCTCACAATGCATGAGGTTTTGATAGCTACCTGATCCTGAGCTGCATGACAGAACTGGGTTACAAACCTTCTCATGTCATCATGCATGGCAGTAAAGTTCTGAGTTTCAAAGACCCTGATTTCCGTTTAAAATTCATTGACTCCTTATGTTTTCTCACCATGTCTCTAAACACTATGCCCAAAGCCTTAGGTTTTAGCGACCAGAGCAAGGGATACTTCCCTCATAGGTTCAGCTCAAAGGAGCACCTGAGATACGTCGGACCCTACCCTCCTCCCGACAATTATGGTGTAGAACTGAACTGAACCTCTCTCCCCATGTCAAGCTCTTTACGGAGGCAGGACCTGCGCCGTAAAGTTGAGACACACGGCTGCCTATGACGAAACCGTGCGGTATGTGGACGTGATGTCTCTGTACCCCTACGTTAACTGTAGCTTTCCGTACCCACTAGGCCGCCCTACCATCATATCCAAAGACTTTGATGACCCACGAAACTACTTTGAGCTCATCAGCGCCGTCATCTACCCTCCTCACGGTCTCTTTTTCCCCTTACTGCCTTACAAAACATCTCAAGGTAAATTGGTGTTCACCCTCTGCCGCACGTGTGCTGAAACAAACAATCAGACATCCAACACTCTTGCAAACACAATGATGAGGCTAGAGTGTTGACCTGGGTGTGGGTCAGCGTTGAATTCAACGAAGCTCTGGATCGGGGTTACAGTCGCTGAGATTAACGAGGTGTGGCACTTTGACAGACGTAGCGATTCCATCTTTGTCAATTACATACATACTTTTCTGAAAGGAAAGCAGGAGACTTCGGGGTACCCCCCAGAGGCGTGTGATGAGAAAAGCCGGGAAAAGTACATCAGAGACTACCGGCTCCATCAAGGCATTCAATTAGACGCTAGCAAAATAGAATCAAACCCCGCCAGGAGACAGGTGTCTAAGCTCTGCCTCAACAGCTTTTGGGGTAAGTTTGCCCAAAGAACCAATATGACAAGAACTGAGATAGTCAGTGAACCGGAGCAGTTTTTCCGCTTCATGTTTTCAGGACAGTACTATGTCAAGTACTTTGCCTTCCTCAGCGACAAAACTGCTATGGTTCAGTGGAAATACCACGAACAATGCGTTGTACCCCCTGGCAGATCCAATAATGTTTTCATCGCCACCTTCACCACCGCCTACGCCCGTCTCAAGTTGTATGGGTATCTGGAACAATTAGGTGACAGGGTCCTCTATACCGACACCGACAGCGTGATTTATTCGGTGAAAGAGGGCGAGTCCCCCATGGAATTGGGTCATTATCTGGGGGATTTGACAGATGAGCTGGGAGGTGACAGCATTCAAGAAGATGCCGCCGCTGGTCCCAAAAGTTACGTCTACCAAACTAGAAATAGTAAAAAGGTAGTGATGCGCGTCAAGGGTATCACTCAGACCCGAGAGTGCAGCGAGCGAATCAACTTCGATACTGTGAAAGAGCTGGTGGAAGGTTATTTGGATGAGTCTAGGGAGAGGAAGTGGGTGATTCATATCCCACAACATCGCTAGGGATAAAAAAAGACTGCTGCTGAAAAATTCAGCATTCCAGAAAAAGTTTAGAGTGGTGTATGACAAAAGACATCTGTTTAGCGACGTAACAAGTCTGCCTTTCGGATATTGATTATATCATCGTGTCTGTGATGGAGGAAATTAACTTTGACCTTCGACTTACTGCACCTTTTCCATGTCTGGTGGTGGGACCCAGCGGTTGTGGGAAAACCTATTTTGTAAAAAGTGCTTTAGAAAATTTAAAAGATGTTGTAAATATTGTACCTGAAAATGTAGTGTGGATTTATACTTCCTTTCAACCTATGTGTGCTGAGCTGCAAAAGATGAATAAAAATATTAAATTTGTCAAAGTTCTGCCTGACTCTTTTGAAGACAACTTTCAGCCACTATACCTATCATTGGAAACCTTGTAGGAGAACTTATTAGAAAATGTCTCTGAAGACAACCCAGAAAATGTTTCTCCTCTCACCCCAGCAGTTGAGCTGCCTGACCCGCCCCGAATCTTCTACTTCTATCAGACAGCCGAAGAGGATTTGGACGTTCAAATGAGGGAGATTTTAAGTGAACGCGGATTGAGTTCTTATGAAAAAATTAAAAAATACGAACATGAACAGTGTCGACTTGGGGAAGACCAAGTAGAGAAGAAAAGTCCACCTATCTCCATGATGGATTAGACCACTGGAAGAGGAAGAGGATAAAAAGACAGGAAAAACATTCTGCATGGATCAACTTTTCCCCATAAATGTAACAAATGACTCTTACTCTGTCCTTTTCTTAATAAAATCTTTATTCATCAGTGTTCACAAGTCTACGGTACATTTTTTTATTATGCATTTTATAAGGAAAAAATGGGGGAAGAAAATAAATCAATAGGATCATCTGTATCAATCTTCAAACATTTGTAAAAAAGCAAGTCAGGTGGGTAAAAGAGTCACAGGGTGTAGACTTTCAGATACAGCGTTTGTATTTTTTCACAAAGTCAGAGACATCATTTCTGGATGTATCCTGGTGATACAAAGACAGTACACATTGAAACAATAATCCGCAGGCATGCTGGCAGAGAAGATAAATGCAGTTTTGGCCACAGGTGGTGGACGGGGGGTGTTGAAGCTGTCGATTGGTTGAAGCTGTTGGTATAATATCTCAGTAGATCGGTCTTCCAAAAACTGCAAGATACTTGAAGGGTAATGAGCAAAGTCAAGCGGCAGACCGTAAGAGTCAAAAAAGGTGGTTATGCCATTTTCTTCCAGAGTTAAAGCCAGCCAGTGTTCACCAAGCATGTGTGACAGGTGTGTGTTGATGATAAAGTACGCAGGGGTTCTGAATGACAAAGTCAGCAAGGGGAGCTGGTCCGAGGCCCACACGCCGCAAAATACATCACCCAGCAGATGATGCAAAAGATTTTCCAGCTAATGATTATCCATTTTTTTAGTTAATAATAATAAAACCTGTCGTTTAGAGTGGATCTCCAAAATGGAATCTTAACAAGCGTACACAAACAGAGTGGTAGTGTGGTGGCAGGGGAACTCTGAATCTCATCTCCAGTCTTAGATTTCCATTGGAAATGGGGGACAAAGCGTCGTTGTCTTCTCCCGAGTTGAGATTGAATACAAACAAAGAGTAACCTTTGTTTATTCTATTGTTATTATTCTTGACGGTTGATGCTCATTGGTAAAGCTTTGAGATGCCTCCCAGTGGCCACAAACATGTTGTAAAATTCTCCCTATTTCTTTATATTTATTTCATCTCATGTCGTCTTGGGTGGGTGGGGGTGTAGGAAGTGACATCGGAGAAGGGGCATGAATGTAGGGGGTGGGGTGGAGGAAGTGATGTCAGAAAAGGGACGGGGATCAAGTGGGAGGCGCGTAAGAAGTGACAAAATAAACAGGGCGGGGCTCAGGCCACGTGGTCAGGTCGGTCGGGGGTGGGGGGAGGGTTATCAATCATTTTGACAGAAGGGTGTACTCTTACTCTCTTATGAGATACTTTGGTTAATGCACCTGTGCACATTTTTATTTCCCTTATCAATAAAATCTCTGCCTGAGATCATCTCTCCTCCATATGTCAGACCTGCTGCTGTCAGTCAGGAGAGATTAACTTTTTTTGTGCCAAACCTCATTCAACCTCTGATATTTTCTTTTTCTTTGAAGATGACAACTCAAATAAAATTTATTCTTTTAATAATTATCACTACACTTTAAAACACATCATGTGCTTTAACCTCCAAATGATATTTTACTGCTTTATTCTGGAATGCAACACTTTTAGTTTATCAGGCTCAGCACTGAACCACAATACTCTTTTTTTTCCGGTTTCTATGAACAAGTGAAGGGTCATCAGATGTGACAAATTCAATGTGATTCCTGCTGCAGGAAGTTGTTAAAAGGACGAGACAGAGAGAGAAAAACCAAAGCTATTATCAGAGTGTGAAAGTACAAACATAGTGTGAAACTGTTTGGAGCTGCTTGTGTTTTCTTCTCTGACATGTTGTTTTTAGAACAGCCAGCTCCAGACAGACACACATCATTCACCATGTCAAACTCCTTCCATTTCATAGTGATTGGTTTAACTGTTCTTCAAGGGAAGTTCAGTGACTTGGAAATTCTCTTGTATCCAGCCACTGATTTCTGTTTTTCAATCCCATTTTCTCAGAGACACTCAGTGTTGTTCTGTCTTCATGGTGGAGAGTTTCTCTGCTCACTCACCAAAAGCTGGATCCTCCAGATGCAGGTGTATTTATACTACAATCACCTGAAAGCCCTTGGCTGCACACAGGTGATCTCCATTTATCTAATTATGTGACTTTTCAAACCAACTGGCTTCACCACTGATGATTTAGATGTGTCCTGAGTGTTTTGTGTTTTACATTAACAATGAATTCAGATCATATTATTGAGATCTGTTTAACTTTGTCATTAAATTAAATTAAATTCCCTTTGATTCAATGTTATGTTGTACAACAATTGAATCAAAGGGAATTTAATTTAATTTCCAAGCAGGTGAAACACCTGCACTTTAAATCAACAGCTACACAATGACATAAACATTTAACAGAAAAAAAGAAGAATTAAAGTATTAATCCATTTAGATAAGAAATGATAGATTTTAGTGACACTTTCCAAAGTAAGCGAGTTGTTCTCTCTCACACACTCCTTCTCTCTCTGTTCTGGCCTCTTAAATAAAGCTTGATAAGCAGTGGCAGTTATTTCTATGGTAATTCACCAAAGAAACACATCACACATACTTAGGTTATGAAACTGGAAATCGGATTTCTGGCCATGAACAGGGCTAAGTAAACTAGACTTTATGTCTGGTTCAGAGTAGCTGCCTGACAAACTCTCCACTTGTTAAATGAAGTGATTCAGTTACACTGACATTAAACAGCTGTGAGCTTCAGCCAGTGGGATGTGAAGAGGAAGCAGCAGATGAAACACTGTTCTTAAGGCAAGTGACATACAGTGGCTACAGGAAGTATTCAGACCCCTTCAGTTTTTGCAGACTTCACTGTTGTAGATTTCATTTTAAATAGATAAAATCAGCATTTTGTTAATCAGTCAGTATAGATTGAAAATGGGCCTGATTCACATTTGGTTAATTATCTATTTGAAATTTATTTGCTTTTGTCACTTAACAATAGGATGTCCCACTGCTGATCACTGTAAACCTCCATTTCTGTCAGGAGGACATATGAACTGGATTCTCTCATCCTGTCGTCCTTTGCTTTTTCCTTTACCTTCAGTAGCAACTTTCAAATACACTTTAACATTTGTTTGACATAGTTTAATTTGATGTAATGTTGTAAACAAATGATGTATTGATCAGGAAGGCCAGCTCAGTCCTGGGTTGCTCCCTTGACCCAGTGCAGGTGGTGGGAGAGAGGAGGATGGTAGCAAAGCTATCATCAATGATGGTGAATGAGTCCCACCCCATGCAGGACACACTGACTGCACTGAGCAGGTCCTTCAGTGAGAGGCTGCTTCACCCCAAGACAGTGAAGGAGTGTTATCGCAGGTCCTTCCTTCCTGCGGCTGTTAGACTGTACAACCAGCTGTGCTGAGCAAACCACATGCACACAAACACTTGCACACATACTCTGTCCTGGACTTAAAAACTGGTGCTATATGTGCAGCCTTCTTCTTCTTCTTTTTTCATACTGTTTACTGTTTATAGTATTTATTATTATTATTATTATTGTGTATTATTGTGTAAATCCTGAGTGTCTTCTTTGCTGCTGTAACAGTGCAATTTCCCCATTGTGGGACTATTAAAGGTTTATCTTATCTTATCTTATCTTATCTTATCTTATCTTATCTTATGTAAACAAATATTTGATCAGTTTACTTAGTCCTGTTCTATCCCACCACATTGTGTCCTCTCAGAGATAATGATGCCATCCATTAGTTTCCCTGATACAAATCTACTTAACCTGTTATAAATCAAAGGGCAGGTGAATTTCTGCTGTTTAGAAATAATGAATGAATTTGACTCCACTGAATGAGAAGCTCACTATCGTTCAGTCCTTGTGTGGTCTGAGGTTTCCTCCTGATCCATGGTCTATCACAGAGGTGAACCATGTACTTCAACACAAGACTTGTGAAACACAGTGGCATGCTGGGAGAGCTTCTAAAACAATATGAAGACAAACTAAAGACAGAAACAACAACACACGTGTGCTTAGTTCAGAACCAGACCAGAGAGTATAGGAGTATGATCGAGGAGTGCAATGATAGCACAGTAATTGTGCATGTGGACTTTTCTGAGGGGTGGAGATGCAAGTATAGTTCTGAGGTGCAGTCATGCCACTTTGGTCAGAACCGCCCACAGCTCAACCTGCACACTGGCATGTACTATACAAAAGAACAGAAGACAGGCTTTCGCACAGTATCAGAATCCAAGCGACAAGATGCATCTGCCATTTGGACTCACATGGAACCAGTCCTGAAAGATATTTGTTTAAAGTTTCCAAAAGTTGATACAATTCACTTTTGGTCAGATGGCCCCAGCAAGCAATACAAAAACAAGAATAACTTTTCTCTCCTCTGTAGTGTCCCTCCAACTCTAGGTTTCAAGAGAACAACTTGGAACTTCTTCCCCACCTCACATGGGAAGGGAGCACCAGATGGCATAGGAGGTACTGTGAAAAGGACTGCAGACAGCCTTATACTGCAGGGGAATAACATTGTGAATGGGAATATTTTCCATGAGATGGTTGGCAGAAGCCTCTTCAGCACTAAACTCTGTATCATTACTGAAGCTGACATGCAGCTGTAATGCCAATTTATCATATAGCCATATATTCTCTTATCATACACTCGTATATTCTCATAAACTCGTATATTCAATTCTGTGTGAAGTACATATAACTTGACCTGAAGTGACCTAATCTGCTGAGTATGCTGTTCATTGTGCCTTGTGAGGACACCTGCTTATGTCTTGGACAAAGACTGTCTATTCTTTATCTTTGTTGCTGTCCGGTGTCTCTGAGCATAACTTACACTTTATCTCAGTTGCTCATTAATTTTATCACTTGACCTCGAGCTTGTATTCTTTCCCTGCCATCCCTGCAATCCTGGTATGTGAGAAAGAGACATTAAAAGCCCTGGGAACATGGAGCTCGGGGTCAGACCTCTGTAGCATGGTGTTGCTGCGTGAGCTCTGTCCTTTCTGCAGAAATTGATTACTCTGTAAACTTTATTTTGTAATAAAACCTCAAAAGACAAAGATTGTCTAAGGAATTTTATTTCACTTCTCATCAGGTGGAAAGTGTTCTTCCACCACAAACTTGGCGACGAGGATGGGATTGGACGTGTGATCTGGACTCTGTTGGAAAGACAGAAAGCCGGCTGCAAAGAAAGATTCCTCCCTGTGGGTGAGAAGCTGTCCTCAGACGGAGCCCGGTCATCGCTCCAATCCCAAAGGATTTAAAGGGAAAGAATCGCACACGGTGAGAAGTGTTTTGATGTTGTTTGTGAGAGGTTACAGAGTTAATCAGAGAATTAAGAGTGTAAACCGGTATATCTCGCATAAGTACTTGCAGACAGACGTGTCTTGGTTATTATTGTAGTATTTGAGAGTTTCTGGTGTATCTGCTTGAAAAAGTGGACCAGTTTATTCTGTGAATACAAGAGACAAAATAATCAGAGATAAAGGGTGGGTAAAAGTCAGAGTAAGGTGAAGTCCGATGTGGAGCCAACTCCCAAAATTCTCCCACCAATAATAAAATTGATGATTGAGAAAAATCCTGAAAGCATGAATCAGTTTAAACAGTGGGTTGATTTGGGGTTTCCAGGAAATGGCAGCTTTAGCCTGAGACAATTAGACCAACTGAAGACATGTTTGGAGGCAAAAGAAAAAAAAAGTGCAGAGCAGCATGCAGCTTTGTCCAAACGTAAACGAGAGAAGCATGAACAGTTTAAAGCAGACTGGAAGGCATATAGCATGTGGAGAAAAGAGGCAGAGGAGAGGGAAAGAAGGAGAAGATTAGGAGCACAGACACAAAAAGAGGACAAAAAACCTGAACACACTAACACATTGTATCCTTCTTTGTCCGAGGTACAAAAATCACAAAATCCATTCCGGCTGGATCCCGACCTGGACTCCACCCCCCCTCCTTACGCCCCTGTCCCAGGAGACGGCATCGGAGAGGCAGCTGGGGAAGAAGGTCCTGACAGCGGCCCCACAGCCCCGCAGACAAAGCCCGGGGAAAAGCCTGAATCAACCTTTGAAAAGGAGGATTCGGTTAAACCAAAGATATCGACTCCATCTCTGCCTACACCCATAAGACAATCAGACAGGCTGAAGGGAAAAGCACTGGTGGCCCAAAAAGGAGTGGGGGCTTTTCCAATGCTGGAGGCAGCTGGAGCCTCAGGTCCAATACTGGTATTCAGACCCTGGACTGATGAAGACATTGCAGAAGCCATGGCCCATGTCTGCAGCCCAGTTGACAATTTGACTCAGTTTGAGAGACAGTTGTTGCAGTTTGTTAAAGAATACAGACCAACAATGACAGAACTGAGACGGCTGATGAGCAAAATGTTGAAACATGACTTTCATAAGATCTCTGACTTCTTCACAGATGCCAGAATGGGTCTACAATTGACCGAACCTGACTGGCAAGCTGAGAGCAATGTGCACTTCAAAACTGCAGTGACTGAGCTGATCAATGCATGTAAAACAGCTTTTCCTATGAGAATGAATCTGTCAAACATTACCTCCCTGTTACAGGGATCCACTGAGTCATGCAGCGCTTTTCTGGCACGTCTCACTGCTGCTTTCGACATACACAGTGGGCTGACGAGGGGGGAGATGGGAGTAAACCCGCTTCAACCTTATGAGGTCCACCTGAAGGAACATTTTCTGGGACGTATGAAACCAGAAATAGCAGCTGGAGTAAAGAAGACCTGCATCTCGTGGAAAACAGCATGTCTACAGGACACACTGCAATATGCTGAACATGCAGAAGATCAACTGCATGAAAAAGAGCAGAAGAACAAAGGAGCTCGTCAGAAGAAACTGGAAGAAGCTCAGCTGACTATGTATCAAGCCATGACAGGACTGACTGACAGAGGCAGGAGCAGAGGACATGGCAGAAGACGTGGACGAGGACGAGGCAGAGGTGCTCCGGGCAGCCAAAGACAACCATATGATCCAGATGTTTGTTATTTGTGTGGCCAGCGAGGACACTGGCGTAAAGACTGTCCCAAAGCCCAAAAAGGGAACGACATGCCGTCTTTTCCTCCATCAGACTGAGGGCGGGAGGCGGGGGGGCGGACGCCGGTGACGGACCAGTCAACACACACACACAACACAACATGGGGTGAGTCTCAATATTTAAATGATCATGAAAAAGTACTGTTTGCTATCAAATATATTGAAGCTAAGGTTAATGCATGCAGAGCTGATTGTCTCTCTTTCACTATGTATTGTGAGAATGAACCAGGATACAAAAAGTTACCAGAATTAACGCTGACAATAGCTGGACAATCAGTTACATTCCTGGTGGATTCAGGCGCAACGTTGTCTGTTTTGAAATCAACAGCGCTACTAAAACCTCCAAAGAAAAGTGGTAGGACGTGCAGGACTGTGGGTGCTGGGGGAATTCCCGTTACGGAGCCCTACACCATGCCATTGTCATGTACTTTAGATGATTCCACTGTTAAACATTCATTTTTGCTGTCAGATCACTGTCCAATCAATTTAATGGGCAGAGATCTTATGTGTCATTTTGGCATAATCCTAACTTCAAGTCCAGATGGCATAATGGTCTCAAAAGCGCCTCAAATCACACAAATGGTTAAATACAGCCCAGATTCTCTGTTGTATGTTTATGAGTGGTTTCTGCTGTCAGGTGTTGGTTCAGTCTCATCACAACTCACTTCATTTGCACACACACATTGCACAGAAGCAACTGATTACATGTCACCTGATTCACTACACTGCACAGCACATGTTTCAGAAGGGTCAGATGAAAGGTTTGAGAAAGTTTGGAACAGAAAGCCACTTGAAGTGGAGAAATTGAATATGACATGTATTTATTGGACAAAGAAGGCTGCTGCTGTCTCTGTATCTCTCTCTCATTCACAAGATGAACTGTTTGATGGTGCGTCTCCACACGTGTCATTGGCGAAACCTGCCCACTGGACATGGCAGGAAATGGGACCATGGCTCCACAGACAACAGACCCTCTCTGATTTCAGGCCCATAAATGGGGATCCCAGAACACTGTACAGCGAAAGGGGTGATGTATATAAAACAAAACTTACATCTACTGCCTTTGTCGACAGAACAATTTGTTTGATTCCTAATACACACACTACACCTTGCATGCTTTCACACGACACATCAGTTGACATGGCTGAACTATCTGAGGTGCCGCCCTGTTTGTGGGCGCGTCACAAATATGACGTGGGGCTTATTGAGGGAGCCACACCTCTTGTAGTTCACCCAAAATCAGATTACAGACCATGCATGAAACAATATCCATTGAAACCAGAAGCGCTAAAAGGTATCAGGCCTGTTTTTGATTCACTTTTAAAGGCTGGAGTTATAGTTCCGTGCGATGACTCCCCTGTCAGAACACCAATTTTTCCAGTTAAGAAAATCCGAGACGCAGATCAACCCACTGAGTGGCGATTTGTACAAGATTTGCAAGCAGTAAATGCTGCAATACATCCGCGGGCGCCCCAAGTTTCAAATTCACATACAATTTTGTCGTTAATTCCACCTAATGCCACTCATTTTTCTGTCATTGATCTCACAAATGCTTTTTTCTCATCCAGACAGTCAATTCTGGTTTGCATTTTCTTTCGATGGTAAGGGCTACACTTGGACTCGCTGTCCACAGGGATATTCAGAAAGTCCTGGAGTATTCCACAGTGCACTGCGTGACAATTTACAGAGCCTCCATTTGCCTCTAGGCTCTGTTTTGTTACAGTATGTTGATGATTTGATGATTTGTAGTCCATCACAGGAAGCATGTAAAACAGATACAATAGCATTGCTAAAACATCTAGCAAATAATGGCCATAAAGCTAGCTTGTCAAAACTGCAGTTTGCTCAGACTTGTGTTACATATTTGGGACATGTGATCACAGCAGAGGGCAAATCTCTCTCTCCCAAACGTATTGAAGCAGTTCAATCTGTACCAAAACCAATCACCAAAAAGCAAATGATGAGTTTCTTAGGCATGACGTCATATTGCAGACAGTGGATCCCAAACTATTCAGAGAGAGAGGCACCGCTCTCTTCCATGATTCATGGTAACAATCTTTGTGCACATGACAAACTGACTTGGACTGACCACACTGACAAAGCCTTTACTGACTTAAAGGCTTCTTTGCAGGCTGCTCCCACACTGGGACTGCCAAACCCTGACCTTCCCTTTACTCAGTTTGTTGACCAGAAGGACGGATACATGACCTCTGTTTTGACACAGGAACATGGGGGTAGACTGAGACCTGTAGCTTATTTTTCCACCAAGCTTGATCCTGTTGCTGCTGGTCTCCCTCTCTGTCTGCGTGCTGTAGCTGCAGCAGAGAAGGCTGTGGTTGCATCACGTGACATTGTGGGTTATGGAGATTTGACACTCATGGTTCCTCATGCTGTTGCTCATATTCTGCACACACAGAAAACCTCTCATCTCTCTGCACAGCGCTGGTTAAGATATCACACTACTTTGCTTGATATGCCTAACATTACTGTTAAAAGATGCAGTGTACTTAATCCAGCAACTCTTCTCCCAACTGCAGCAGATGGAGAGCCACATGACTGTCTTCAGATTCTTGATGAAGTTTGCACACCCAGACCAGATCTTTCTACGCAGCCCATACCAAATGCAGACATGGAGCTGTTTGTGGATGGTTCGGCGTCTCGCAACGTGGACACAGGTGCTGCTCAAGTGGGTTTTGCAGTAGTGACACCACATGACAATTTGCTCAGTGGCAAACTGCCACCACACTTTTCAGCACAAGCTGCAGAACTTGTAGCTCTTACTGAAGCCTGTAAACTGGCTTCAGGTAAAACTGTGAATATTTACACAGACTCGCGTTATGCGTTTGGAGTGGTGCACGATTTTGGGGCCCTCTGGCGACATAGAGGATTTCTTACATCTTCTGGCAAGCCCATCTCACACCATAAACTTGTGTCTGCATTGCTAGATGCCATCCTCCTTCCAGCATCTATCTCTGTGATTAAATGTGAAGCTCACACTAACAGTTCTGACTCTATTTCTACAGGAAATGCTGCAGCAGACGCAGCAGCTAAAGCTGCAGCATTGTCTGGTTCACCTTTCACAGTTAACTGTTTGATGTTGTCTAACACTTCTGATACTTGCTCATCTGCTGATGTTTCTGTTCTGCAGTCTCTTTCCACTCCTCAAGAGCGCACCATGTGGTCAAAATCAGGTGCCACATTTAGGGACTCAGTGTGGATGGGTCCAGATAACAAACCTTGTTTGCCACGTGCTCTTTTCCACTGTTATGCTAAACTGTCCCATGGAAGAGACCACGTGGGCAAAGGGGGAATGTGTGCTGCTGTTAATTCATCTTGGTATACACGTGGTTTTTCAACTTTTGCACAGGATTTTTGCAGGAAATGCCTAATTTGTGCATCCAACAATGCATCAGGGGCTATTCATATGCCACCTGCTGGTCATCCACCACCTGACAAACCTTTTGATCATTTAATGATGGATTTCATTGAACTAACACCAAGTGAAGGGAAAAGATACTGTCTTGTAATTGTTGACATGTTCAGCAAATGGGTTGAAGTTTTCCCCTCTTCCAAACAGGATGCTGGAGCTGTGGCTAAAGCACTGCTAACTGAAATTATTCCTAGGTGGGGAATTGCTTCAGTCATCAGCAGTGACAATGGACCAGGTTTTGTCAACCAAGCCCTGAAAGAAGTGTCAGACTATCTTGGGTTTGACATACGTCATCATTGTTCATATCATCCACAGAGTGCAGGTGCTGTTGAAAGAGAAAATGGCACCATTAAAGCAAAACTTGCTAAATGTTGTGATGAAACTGGTCTTTCGTGGGTTAAAGCACTTCCACTGGTGCTTTTCCACATGCGCACGCGAATCAGAAATAAACATGGTTTGAGTCCATTTGAAATCTTGTTTGGCAGACCCCCTCAGACAGGTGTAGGTCCAGTTAGGCATCCTCCCCTTACCACAGGTGCATGTGATGATGCTATGTTGAGATACTGTGCCAACTTGTCTACAACCTTGTCAGCATTGCATTCACAGGTGAAGAGTGCCCTGCCATCTGCAGCCACAGCAGTCCTCCACAACTTACAGCCTGGAGATTGGGTTCTCATTAAAGATCACAGACGCCGTCACTGGAAACAAAGGCGATTCCAGGGCCCGTTCCAGGTTCTGCTGACCACTGAGACAGCTGTAAAGGTTGCGGAGAAGGCCGCATGGGTACATGCCAGCCACTGCAAACAGGTTCCTGAACCAACAGCCGACATCTAGACACCAGAGGAGTAAAGCTGAGGAGCTGACACAAATTCACCTCTAGACCCAGAATAATGGTTTAAGAATACAATTGACTCATCTAGACGTTGAGGAAGACAACTGGGGTGTACGCCGTGCGCTGCCCCTGACCTGCAGCTGCGTTGGAACCATCTGCAATATAAGAGTGAGGGGTGAAAAAGCGCCCTCCTCCACCAGTAGCGTGCCAAGCTCCAACGAAGTGACCACAAGCTCCGTGTCACCAACAAGAGCAACAATGGAGCCCAGACCATGGCATCCCTTCAGGGGGCCAGGATGGTGCGGTCTCAGAGGTTCAACAGCTTTACTTATACTTTTAGCTGTATTTGTGGTATTTGTTATTTTTTTCACACATCATACACCACCAGCTAATGTTCATAACCTAACCAGTGTACATCCTAATGTGTCACAATTCCGAGCGCACATGCGCACTCCACGCTCTGTTGGTTTATATGAAACTAATCTGTGGACATCATGGCTAAATTTCACAGCTCAACAACTGTATGGAGGTAATACGTCCTGTTTTATGTGTGCAGCAGGCAGACCCAGATTGCTTATGATAGGTATTCCGTTTGAAGGAGATGATTGTGTTTCCACCAGTACTAATCTGTGTAGGCACGACTGTTTACTAGCTCGAGGAGCCCGCTCTAGAGCCTCCTCTTGGTCCTCATGTAATCTAGGATCCACTGCAGGAAGACTCCCGCCGCCCACAAGGACAGCTCCACCACCTTTAAACAACACACACATTGTCTGTTATTATCGCCCCACTGGTAACCAGTCCGTCGGAAATTGGACGGGGCCCTGTACTCAAATTGTAGTGGCACAAAAGAACATCTCTAGCGACTTTGTCCTGAATAAAAAACAACTGCAAGCCCTGGTATGGTACGAGTGGATAGGTAAGCAAATCTATCCAGTTCCTGATGTTTTCTGGGTTTGTGGAGATAATAAATTGCGTTCTGTCCTGCCTTTCAATTGGACAGGTTTGTGTGGTCATGTAATGCTGGTACAGGAAATTGTTGTCATTCCTGAACAAAGGTTCCTTGCAGCCACTGACCGTCACCGGCAGACGCGAGATGTATTTGGAATGGACCCTAACATATACATTGATGAGATTGGCGTTCCCCGTGGTGTGCCTAATGAATTTAAGGCTAGAAATTCAATAGCCGCAGGGTTTGAATCCATTTTTATCTGGGTAACGATGAACAAAAATGTCGACTGGATCAATTATATCTATTACAATCAACAGCGTTTTTTCAACTACACTAGAGACTCCTTTAAAGCCCTAGGAGAACAACTACATGCCACGTCCCTAATAGCTTGGCAAAATCGTATAGCACTGGACATGTTGCTGGCTGAAAGAGGTGGCATTTGCGTTATGTTTGGAGAATCCTGTTGTACATTCATTCCCAACAATACGGCCTCCAATGGTAGCTTTACACGGGCACTGACCAAATTAGAAGCCCTTACGGTAGAGTTAAAAAACAATGCAGGTACTGACACATGGATGATGGACTGGTTTGACAGTAAGTTTGGTAAATGGAAGTCAATTATCGTATCTGCTATCACTGGTATACTTATTGGTGCAAGTGTGTTCAGTCTGATTGGATGTTGTATTATTCCCTGCATTAGAAGTCTCATTGTAAGGTCTATTGATAGGTCAATCACACACCAGATGGCCTCTCTGGCTGAGACCCATCTCCTGTCAGATGTTGAAAACCCCACTGATTGGATTCCTCCTTTTAATGATGATGATGATGAAGATGATGTTTAGGTTTTAAGTTTTGTATTTTCCCCAGCTTGCTATCAACTCAAGGATGTCTGTGTCCTACAAAAACAGCTAAATGCATATTTTAACATTTATCAGCTAATGATGTGTCTACTTAAACCTAAAGGAATGTAGTCACTGATGATATGATAAATTTGTATATACTTTTGTGTGGCCATTTTATGGCCAAAGGGGGAATTGTAATGCCAATTTATCATATAGCCATATATTCTCTTATCATACACTCGTATATTCTCATAAACTCGTATATTCAATTCTGTGTGAAGTACATATAACTTGACCTGAAGTGACCTAATCTGCTGAGTATGCTGTTCATTGTGCCTTGTGAGGACACCTGCTTATGTCTTGGACAAAGACTGTCTATTCTTTATCTTTGTTGCTGTCCGGTGTCTCTGAGCATAACTTACACTTTATCTCAGTTGCTCATTAATTTTATCACTTGACCTCGAGCTTGTATTCTTTCCCTGCCATCCCTGCAATCCTGGTATGTGAGAAAGAGACATTAAAAGCCCTGGGAACATGGAGCTCGGGGTCAGACCTCTGTAGCATGGTGTTGCTGCGTGAGCTCTGTCCTTTCTGCAGAAATTGATTACTCTGTAAACTTTATTTTGTAATAAAACCTCAAAAGACAAAGACTGTCTAAGGAATTTTATTTCACTTCTCATCAGGTGGAAAGTGTTCTTCCACCACAGCAGCCATATGATGCACTCCTTTCTCTACCACTAAAATCTGTACCTGCCACAAGGAAACTCCATCAGGTCATACCGAAACACCAAAACGATTCTGAGATCCATTGCAGGTCACTGTCCTGTTTCTGCAGTGAGCCACAGACGTGTGAGTGTTTCAGCCCAACCATATTCCAGTTGACTGCCAACACACCCAGAGCACAGGTTGAGGATGATGGTCCTATACCAATGCAAAAGAGGAAAGGTCCTTTGGCAATGTTGATGGAGGAAATGGAACAGGAGGGAAGTGAGCAAAGAGAAAATGGAATGGGAGGAAAGTGAGCAAAGAGAAAATGGAATGGGAGGGAAGTGAGCAAGAGCCAATGGTGCAAAAGCCACTGACCAAGAGTGGTCCTGACGGGACTGTGACAGATCTATCTGGCGATGTAGTTCAGTGTGGAGATTGGCTTGTGGTCATTTATAACCTGCACTGGTGGTTAGCAAAGGCTCTCACTGTGAACGCTCATCATCAAGATGTGGAAGTGGAATTTTTCCACCCTCATGGGCCCAACACACGATTCCATCCAAAAGGAGGTGCAAAGGATACAGTATGTACTTCATACCATTTGACCATATTCTGGACAAACTTGTGGGACTGTCATCACCAGGTCGTGCAAGCAGGACAAGGGAGATATACAGTCTGTCTGCTGAAGTCATGGACTTCATAGAGGAGAAACATATACACTATACTTCTTGACAAAGCTAAATGAGTGATGTAATATTGTTACAGCTAAAGGAGTGATGTAATATTAATATTGAATTATTATTATTGTGCCAGATGTGTTTTGTGGTATTTATACAGAATGCTTTCTGTATTTTGAGATATTTCAGTTGATGGAAAAGAGACTGTAAGACGTAGTTATTCATTTATCTGCTCTCCATGTCCAATATACAGTTTATAGTGGTAATGACTTTATTTTTTATTATGATGATTTGATATTTGATGTTATGGGAGTTATTGCGTAAATGTACCTTGCACCTTTTTTTGGAGTAAATAGTTAAATAAAGTTCTTAATCAAGAAGGCATTGATTTGAGTGGTATAACTTTTGGAATTGTATGTTGTAATGAGGCCACTGTCACCACCGTCAGATTAGTGTCACTACCGTCAGAGGCAGTTTTAATTTGTTTTAAATGAATATGCTTACAGTTTTCTTTATTGCTGTTGAGTTATTAAAGTACTCGTCTCTTTTAATACAAAAATGTTTGTTAAATAAAAAAAACCATTACTTTTCCTAATTTGCTTAAAGTAGATGATGTATGATGTTTGATCTTTTAGAAGAGTATATGTACAACAGTTTAAACATTTGTATAAAGTGAATATTCAAGTAACTTTTTATTTTCAGAATTAAAACCAGTTTTATCCAAATTCCCAAGAATCAGAGGTATATATCACCATGAACGCAAAACTTTCATTCTGGTTTCAAAAGGGAACATATTGTTTGGGATGCAGTGAACTTGACTGGGGCCACAAGAGACAATGAGGCATGGTTTCCAAAACCACAGTGCAAGCTTTCCAAATAAATATGCCAGCTTCCTTATACTAAACTGGGAAGGTGAGTGGCCTGGAAATGTGACAGCTAAAATCAATATACTTGTTCTAACAAATAATGTTTTCCATTGTTGAGGTGTACTCACATTAAGCCATGCTGTAAACATCCACTATCACTAAAGCTGTGCTGGAACGCTGCAAGTGTTTCTTCCACTTTACTGCACAGCAAACTCATTTGTTCATCTGAACCACTAATAAAGTGATGCTAACTCACTGAGAAAAACATTTCATTTTCTTACATCCTTTTCCTAGTTTAAAAGAAACAGCAAAGAAACAGCAAAGAAAAGCAAAGTTTGCTTTGTATTAGTAGTAACATAACAGCTGTGATGTGGCTGAAAATGATCAGTAAACAGTGAAATAAGGCTGATATCTGAAAGTACAAACTGGAACAGAGGAGTGAAAGTAAACCCCAGATCACAGAGGTTCAGGTAGAAGCTGCAAAAGTCTTGAGAGCTGAAAACAGAGAGAATTAAGAATAGAGCTTTCTCTCTAGTCTACAGCATAGACACACAGGAGTGTAGCAACTGCAGACACAGCTAAAGGGAGGAGAATGTCATAGCTAACTCATGTGAGGCTGTAATGGAAATGCATGCCATCACAGCTTATGTGCTAATGGAAAAAGCCCATAATATGCTACTTTTCAGGGCACCTCTGTAACAACCTTAAGCTTCTGAACATCTACCACAACATCCCTAATTCACTTTCCACTGGAAACATTGATGCCTCTGCCTCCACCTGATTTCCTGTCATCTCTCTACTGTCCATGATAAAGGCATAAAAAACCCAAATCACTTAAAGATATACTCACATTCCCATTTCCACATTCAAAGCACTGGTGTTTGATCTAATTATTCCTGCTGTCCATACTGGCTGCCAGGAGATCCACAAAATCCACTGTCCTATTTCTGTGCAAATAGTAATTCCAAAATCCATCAGCATTGTTAAACAAAATCAAGTGGGTATCTTCAAATGTTTGTCTTTTAGTGCAGAATTTCCTCTCTGTGTTGCCATCTCTCCACCACAGCTTTGCAAGGAAACATTAGGTGTAGAAACACAAAGAGGGGAATTTTGGACTAAAAATACCTGGAAGATAGAAACTCGATCTACTCAGACTGTTGAAGCCTCATGTTTGCTTCTTTTCAACTCTGGAAGTCAACTTTTCCACAGGACAGGGACTGTGGATTTTATGCTCCATCATTTTCATTAGAATTTCTTTAGAAAGGATCTTGTTGCAGACAGTACAGACTTCCTAGAAATCCTTTCCTTTAACACAAACTACAGTGCATCACACCAAAAAGAAGTTAAGAAGTTCAGCAACCATGAGAATATCTCACAATCATGATCAGCATTAAAAAAAACCTCAATATTGTCCATGAATGATAAGCACACAATCAAACCGCTGGGCTTATGGGTATGATTACTTTTCGTCCTAATTTCACAAACATATCATTTGGACAAAACATTAACAAAAAATTAACTTCTAAACTAGACACTGACATGAACTACTAACATGTACTGACTTACTGAAAACCTTGGAGCTGATCTGGACTTTCCTGTAGTTTCCTCTTGTCCTTGTAACCGCAGTAGCTCCTCCCTTCCTTGTCAATAATTGTGCAGAAATATCTGAGTGGTTCTTTCTTCCTAAATCATGAGCAAGTCCTGTCCAGTCCAACTGTTTCTGCTCCTGTTTGACTTCTGAACTTGTCTCTGGCTGTGTGTCCACTTACTGCAGCCTGTGACATCAGACTGTAGAATGTTGATACATCAAAGGCATCAAAGGACAAACACACACACACACACCCATATGCAGATAGACAGATAGACAGACAGACATACAGACAGACAGATAGATAGATAGATAGATAGATAGATAGATAGATAGATAGATAGATAGATAGATGACACCATCAACATGAGCAGAGATGGAAACATCAAAGGCATCAAAGGACAAACACACACACACACACTGGTACTTATATCTTTGTGAGGACACTTGCTGACATAATGCATTCCCTAGCCCTTACCCTAACCCTAACCAAAACCCAATTCTAACCCTAATCCTGAAACCAAGTCTTAACCCTCAAACAGCAACATGAACACAGATGGAAACACTGCAGAGCTGCTTTGGATGGTTTAACCTTTGTATGGTGTTCAGGTCTGTGGAACCCGTTTTCATTTTTTATCAAAAGAAAAATGATACGATTAATTATTTTTTCAAACTCTGACTCATTGGCCTTGGCTCATTTTCTGTGAAGAACATATATCAGAAGACATTTTCAATGACCACAGACTGTAGACCCCCACTACACATTTATATTACATACAGGATGTTTGGGTCCACTGGACCCGGGTTAATGAAAGTGTGGAAATTGTAGGTCCTGTGTACCTTCACTCTGTCCTCCTCCTGTCTGGGCCTGCTGTTAGTGTGTGTTTGAGTTTTGTGTGTCTGCCCAATCTAGCTGCCATCAAGACACTGTGGGACAAGTACGCTCACCGCCTCCCCGTTTAACAACCCTTGGCCTAATGTCACCCTTGATGAGCAGCTATTTAGGGGACTTTAGGCAGTATATACCATCTAAGCCTGCACAATATTTTATATGCCTGTGATGCCACTTCCTCATATGCTTGGAACTTACAAGTTATGCCATGTCATCATCTGCCACTAATCTAGGTCCAGGCCCAGGTCGCGGTGGCGACTGCCACCCAGTCCACAATGCACTGAAGTCCTGCGGCACCTCCCACAGTTGGTGGGCCCATGGGAAGTGGTGCCATTTACAATATACTTTACAGTATATTGTAGTGATTACTTATGATTTAATAAATGAAGTGATTCAGTGTGTGTGTGTGTGTGTGTGTGTGTTTGTCCTTTGATGCCTTTGATGTATCAACATTCTACAGCCTGATGTCACAGGCTGCAGTAAGTGGACACACAGCCAGAGACAAGTTCAGAAGTCAAACAGGAGCAGAAACAGTTGGACTGGACAGGACTTGCTCATGATTTAGGAAGAAAGAACCACTCAGATATTTCTGCACAATTATTGACAAGGAAGGGAGGAGCTACTGCTGTTACAAGGACAAGAGGAAACTACAGGAAAGTCCACATCACTTATTTTGGTTGCTCTACTTGTCTGCCAGGCATCATGGTTTGCATTTATAGTTTGTACTTTGAGATCTCAACCTGATCTCATGGTTTACTGATCATTTTCAATCTGTATAAGAGGTGTGTGATGTTACTGCCAGTGCAAACACTTTCTGCTATTGCTTCTTCAGGTTAAAAGTTTTCCACTGGAAAATCAGATGCTGCATTAGCTGTGAAAAAGTTAGTGGTTTTTTTTTCATACCCACATAAATGAGGTGAGGATCAGGTGCTACAGACAAGTGTTCTGTTGGACTTAAAGAATTCTTTTTTCTTTGTCAGTAACAACAGTGAAATCCATCCCTGCCTGACTGTTGACATTGTTCCAAATCAGTTTTACACCAACAATTAGTAGATTTTCTGTCATTAAATGTCATAATCAGAGTCTGTTAGTCAGGGCCTGGACCCAAAAGCAGAGCGAAGGCAAACTTCGAACGTGATAAACAGTTTATTCACAGAGTTCAAACAATAAATAACAAAGGGAACTAAAGGCAGCGGGATTTCCCGGGGAACTTGGAGGTGTCGGCTGAGGCAGTGTGGAGGAAGCGCGGTGAGGGGTAAACTGGCGGAGTCTGCAGGGAGCGAGAGGAGAGCGGTTAGGAGGGAGACAAAGGTAAGGGCAAAAATCACGGGGCACAGAGATCTAGTTACCAGGTAGACAATGGTACAATCTGGCAAGGGTTGACTGGAAAGCCGGGCCTCTTATACTCCAGGGGGGAGGTAGATAGCCACCTGATTGAGCACAGGTGGTTGGAATCATCCTGATGAGGAGGAGGGAGCAGGGAGGAGCCGGCCAGGAAACCACCAACCCACGCCCACACCAACATACAGCATTAGCTAGACAAACAAATGGAAAAAACAGAAAAAGAAACAACAACAAACAACAAACCCCAGAGGAAGCAGAGCTGCCTCATGACATTAAAACCTGCTGGTTTATTCAGCATGTTTAAACACAGGTTAGACTTCAGCTACTAAATTCTCACACACAATCAAATATAGCAACACATTTCCTACTTCTGCTCCAGGAAGTCTGAACTCCTCATTGCCCCTCTTCACAAATAAAACTAGTTTCAAAGCCTTTATAGTCAAACATGACAGGAATTTTTCACACTGACATCTGGAGGAAAGAAACACCGTGATCTGGACATTCATTAGAAATCAAGACACTGAGAGGTCAGGAGCTTTCAACTTAGTGTTCAGTATGAGACATGAGTGGATGCACTGTGTGAAATGAATGAGAACTTTTTTCCCACAGTGATGAGACTCTATTAGCAGAAGTATAAAACCCAGGAACTGCATGCAGTTAGACATTTCACTGAACTGGCAGTTGTAAATCTTTTGTCTTGTGATGTAAAAAGTCTTTTGATATTGGAAAAACCTTAATATTCTGTAAAAAATCATCTTTACATTCAGTGAAAGTGTTTTTGACTGAAGTTTTACCATCGAAAAATCATGTAATTAGGTTCAAATAATTGAATATAAGCTATTTTACAGTGATGGTACAGGTTCATAGAACAGAACAAAAACAAATACAAATGAAGAGGTTATTAGTACATGAGACTGCAGCCAGCTGACGTCTATATATCTATATATCTATAAATCTATGTGACACATCAGCCTTATCTACCATCAGATATGGACAGACGCAGCAGAGCACTGGTTCAGCTATCCCATGTTCTAACATGTAGACTCTCTACTCTTCCATCTTGATGCTTTCCTACCAGCAGCCAGTTTGATTCCTCGACCAAGCACAAGGGATACGCACAATGGATATGGGTGGTGCTGAAGGAGACGCGCCCCCCCGGCTCTGCGACCATGGCTGTGGTGCCCCTGAGCAAGGCACCGATCTACCCCAGCTCCCCGGGCTCCTCCTAGGGAAGCCCACTGCCTCTCTAGTGCTCTTGTGTGTGTGTTTCGTTCACTTTGTGTGGGTAAAATGCATAGAGTCATTTCCCCAGGAGGGATCAATAAAGTATGACTTAAACTTAAGAGTTATTTAGACAGAACCAAATCAATCTGATATTACAAACAGTATGAGACTGTATGTTTAGACAATACTTTTCACATCTTCTGAAGTCAGTGATGTGTGCACTACAGCAAAAAAAGGATTTCAATGGAACAATGTCTACAGAGCCTCTTACAGCTCTTTCCTTCTTCTACACATTGTCATTATGACAAGTTCACCACAAAAAGAGATAAAAATCTGGACTCAATGTAGAAAAAGAAGCCAGAAAATACCACCTCTGTACAACTGTTAATACATTTTACATTTTAGAAAAAAAAACTTCATTATTTTGGCTGATAAAAGGATTTAGTCAAAGGAAATGAACTTAAAAAACACATAAAGTACAACTACTTCTCCATCTATGAGGTGTTAATAATTGGATCACATCTGACACAGCAGCTGCTACTGTTAAAAATCCAAACTCTAACTGTTGCAGGTTTTTAAGGTATTTAATTAAGATGATTTATTTAGATTATGTTGTTGTATGTTGTATGTTTTATAGATCCTGTTTAATATTTAGCACTGCTGTTTCTGACACAACTACCAAAGTATTATTAAAGCTGCTACAAATAAAGAGATAAGATAAGACAAGATAATACTTTATTGATCCCCGGAGGGAAATTTAATTGTTACAGCAGCATAAACATAAATAACACAACATTTCACAAGAAACTAGAAAATTATACAGTAAGTAACAAATAAGCTTAGAAAATTAGAATATACAGAATGACCACACGCAACTAGAAAAAAGATATAAAGTAAGTAACAAATAAGCTAAAATTAAATATGGAATATACAGAATAACCATAAAATGAAATGAAATGCACAGCGGAAAAAGATGTAATTATGTCCTACATCATGAATATCATGACAAAGAAATACTAACAATTCCAATAGGAGTATTACTATTGCACAGAAAGAAAAAAATGTACTGTTTAAAATACTGTTGTTATTATTGCACCAAAATACTGTTCATATTTATTGCACAAGAGAAAAAAAAACTGTTACTATTGCACAAGAGAGGGAGCATGTGAGAAAAGAAACAGCAGCAGTGAGCAGTCCTATGTGACACTGTTGTTATACAGTCTGACTACTGTCGGGACAAAGGACCTCCGGTAGCGCACTGAGAGTGCAGCAGTCTATGGCCGAAGGAGCTCCCCAACGTCCCCACTGTCTCATACAGGGGGTGAGAGGGATTGCTCCGGATGCTTGCCAGCTTGGCCAACATCCTCTTCTCTCCCCCACAGAGTCCACTGAGTCCAGGGGGCAGCCCAGGACAGAGCTAGCTCTCTTTACCAGTTTGTCCAGCTTCCGTTTGTCTCTGTCCGTTATTCCTCCACCCCAGCAGACCACTGCATAGAAAGGTGCTGATGCCAATACAGTGTCATAAAAAGTCCTTAGTAGTGTCCTACACACTCCAAAAGACCTCAGTCTCCTCAGGAGGTGGAGGCGACTCTGGCCCTTCTTGTATAGGACACCTATGTTGTCTGACCAGTCCAGTTTATTGTTGACGTGAACACCAAAGTACCTGTACACATTCACCCTCTCTATGTTAAGTCCCTGGACGTTCACTGGTGGAATCTGAGAAGCCTTTTTTCGGAAGTCAATCACCATCTCCTTCGTCCTGTTGGCATTGATGTGAAGGTGATTGAGTTCACACCAGTCAACAAAGTCCTCGACCACCTTCCTATAAAACAGCAAGTTCCCATACCGGGAGTCGAACCCGGGCCGCCTGGGTGAAAACCAAGAATCCTAACCGCTAGACCAAATGGGAGCTACTACTACTCCTACTGATGAATGAATGAATTGAGTTGTATTGTAACATGTTCACCTCTGCTGAACACTTTGATATAATAGGTCTTTAGGAGGGTCTACCCCACCCTAACCCAAACCCTGTGACAATGTTCCATCCAAACTTATTCTTCCTACTCTTCATATTGAAATGTCCATTGTAATATTCATACATGTTGCATTGTTTATTCATCTGACAGCTAAATGAATGTGTGTTCCACTGGTTTGAATGAAGGTTTGGGTTGTAAATCACTCACATTAATTCAGACTGTGAGACTCAGAAACTGACATAATCAGACACTTTAAAACGGTGCACTCCTGACCTCTAGTGGCTGGAGTCAGTGTGACATGCTCTCACATAACGCACCTTCTAATGCATGATTGAACTTATTCATCAGTTAATAAATGTAATAATTATAAAATGTAATAAATGTTATATACGTTATATGTTATATAAATGTTATAATTTTAAACATTAATTTAAAGGAAAATGGGAAATTTATCAAACAAAAAAATCTTTAGATAAACTAAAAGTTAGGTCAGAAAAAACTAAAAAATCATCCAAAAAAAATAACATTTTACTTTTGATTGGTATTTTCTGTTGTGTATTTTCTGTCATTATACTGACATATGAACTGTGGGAAGAACATGCTGGGATGAAATATTTTCTGTAGACCCTCCTAAAGCCTTTTACCTCTGTCATGGAAGTTATGCCAATTTGGTCTCAACTGACAGAATTATTGCATTTAGAAATGTTTTAAGTGGTTGAAATACTGAGCTAAATACTGTGGGACTTATGTACTAAGATGCACTAAACCTATATACATAGTAAGGTGAATTTGTTTTTCTTTTTTTTTTTGACTGTAGAAGAAAATGAAAGTTTGAAGGAAGGAGTTGGAGAAAAAGAAAAAAGAAGGAAAAATGTACATATATAGGCCGCACTTGTCTATAAGCCACAGGTGTCTACGTTGTAACATGAGATATTTACACAGAAAGCTGGTACACCGAAAGATTTTTTTAAACTTTTAATTAAATAAATGCTTTTTTTCTGAACAGTGCCTGTAACACGGCAGTAACATGGCAGTAACATGGCTGGTTAAAAAAATAAAAAATACCAGAAAAATCAGAAAAGTCATTGATGCTATCTTCCTCTCACTCCTGCGCAGTAAAACCACTATAGTCTTCTTCTTCAGTGTCGGAATTGAACAGCCTCAGAATTACTTCGTCACACACTGTCTCAGTCTCCTTTCATTGGCGCAGCCATGGAGCAGCGAGTGCGACTTTGGGTTTTGGACCGACCTGAGATCAGAGCATCGGACCCACAACCCTCCGCCTCACTAGGCCCCCTGCCCCTGCGTCTCTAGTGCATGTGCATGCTTGTGTGTGTGTTTCGTTCACTTGGTGTGGGTAAAATGCAGAGAGTCATTTCCCCAGGAGGGATCGATAAAGTAATTAAAATTTAAAAGAAAAAAGTTTTCATTGTTCTCTCTCATTTACTCGTAAAAATCTATAAATTAGCCGCATCATTGTTTAAGCCGCAGGGTTCAAAGCGTGTGAAAAAAGTAGTGGCTTATAGTCTGGAAATTACGGTAAATACTAAAAAGAGTTTAAACTTACTACAGTTATCTATTTACTAACATGCAATTTTTTTCTTGTTTTTTAGGAAAGTGTAGAAGAAAATCAAACTTTGAAAGAAGGAGTTGGGAAAAAATCTACCATTACTTTTAAATACTAAGAGAGAACTTATGAAGAGAGTAAAAACTTGTCTACGTCTGTGTGCGTGTGCGTGTGTGGTACTCTCTGGCCTGTCTCTTGCTGGAGGCTCACATCTCTGGGTTGTATGGAGAGTCAGTCAGCTCTGAGGAAACAGAGCAGAGGTGCTGTTACACTCAGCAAACGCCACATATTTAACGAGTGTGGATGCTGCTCAGGACGACAAATACTGACTCGCTTGATCACCAGATGAGTCCGAGTGCTGTTTACCACCTCAGTCAAACAATGAGCTGCTACAGCCCACTCCACAAAGCCCCCATTCACAGCAACAGCCAACGAAATCACACATGTAACACTCCAGCACACACCTCCACTCCACACTTTCACCATCCACAGCTTTCATCAACATACAACCACTCCCACTGGTCTCTGAACAGCAGCCACACATCAAACTTACTGATCACTTAGTGTAAAGCACCGACCAAGGCCCAACCAAACACATCCGGGCAGCGCATGAAGACCTGCAGGAGGACAAACAATCAGTGGGACGGCTGTCTGCAGGACAACCAGAGAAACTGAAGACAGGTGTTTCTGCTGCTCCCAGCAGAGGGACAGAGGCCCACATCAGGACTTTACAAGCAAAACCACATCTCAGCAACTTGGGGATATGATGTGACTGGCAGCCATGGCAACACTGGACAGGACCAAGTTAAACTGACAGGATGTCAATCCTGGAGGTGGGAGGCATCGCCAGTCTGTAACGTTTTACTATATAATATCTCCACTGACTCCCTTCAAACTAAATGCAAATAAATTACGCTCATTTAAAAACAGCTATTAAAGCACTAAATCAAACTAAAGATAATATTCAAAATCATATTTCAAATCAGCACAAGCTCATAAAAAATTATGTGCTTTTCAGCAAATGATCATTACATCTATTTTTATCACAAGATGTAATTAAAATAAAGACATGATCATAAATATAAATCAAATTAGCATAATATAAATGGAATAATTCATAAGAATTACAATTATTCAGATTTTTTGCTTTGCATCTAATCTCATTGTGAAACAAACGCTATTGATTTGCACTAAAACATGAAGCAAAGAAAACAGTGGTGTGGAGCTTTGTATAAAGAAAACTATGGATTTGACTTTGTTCAACAAGGAATAAAATGATGCTGAGCTTCTATAACACAACAGATTGTGGAGGATACTTTTGTTTCATTACTCTGTGTGAATTTACAGCAACCATAGCAGCTCATGCAGAGGCACATTAAAGGCTTTACCATGCACAGTGACTGTAACCCTGACTAAAAAACTAAATACCTGAGGCTGTGACTTTCCTGGTAAGTTTATCCTGCAAAGAAGATCAAGGGAGATCATGGCTGGATAAAGTCACTCTGGGCAGTGGGGGCAAAAATGATGTGTGGCCCCACCTGAGTCCTCTTTACCTCACTCTATATGTCCTACACCAACTAGTGATCTTATGATGGAAAACTACAAAGCCCCAGGTCTTATGTGTGTTAGTTTAAGATCATTACACAAAAGAGAGAGATTATAGAGATGCTCTCTCTCATCATTACATTCGATATTTATAAAACTGAGACACATTTCAAAACAACTGTAACTTCCTGTATTGTTCACTTTATTGCTCTGCTTGCTAAAAAAAAAGAAGGGATTTTAAATCTCAGTGGGTCCAAATGATTGAAAATAGTTCTATTAGTTTCAGAGACTTGAAGTTAACACCCACTCTGTTTTGCTGTTTCAGTCGTTGTGTTTCATCTTTTCTTGTAAACCTTAATTTTTGCATCCTCAGAGTTAAAAGCCAACACCTGGAAGTCACTCTTTAGTGCCTCACTGATCTGAAACAAGGACAATAAAAACATAAGCTGATTATTTCGGATTTATTCATACAAAAGTCAGTTATCACCATGGGTCTAAAAAAGCTACAGTGACAGATGAAAATAATGACTGGACCATACAGAAAAACATGTATTTCTATCACATTAACCTGTAGCTCTTTCTTTCCAACACTGATGCATATCATATCAGTACAGGTGAGTGATGTCTGTCGTGAGTGATGTCTGTCTGTAGTGGAAGCACTGGGATCTAAAATCATTCTGGGACGGCTGTAACTTCTCTCTGTTAGTTTCAACAACATAGTGTCCCAGTATTCAGAATAAAATCCATAAATAAATGAAGATATATTTGATTTAACACATTTGTGCAGACATGAAGACATTTTCAACAGCTGTTGTTGTGAAGACATTTGAGTCGCAAGGACTTTTGATATGTATTTTACAAGTAAATGAATATTTATGCTACAGACTTTTACTGAAGTAGTAAGTCAGGATGGCCGAACAGTCTAAGGCACTGCGATCAGGTCACAATCTCCCTTGGAGGCATGGGGTTAGACAATAAGCTTGCATTGGTGGTTCAGTGGTAGAATTCTTGCCTGCCACGCAGGAGGCCTGGGTTCGATTCCCAGCCAATGCCCCATACTTTTGGGGGACAGCCATGGCGCAGCAAGTTAAGAGTGCGCCTTTGGACTTTGGAACAGCCGGAGATCGGAGGGTCGTGGGTTTGATCTCTCGACCAAGCCCAAAAAATGGATACGGTGGTTATGAAGGTGACCTGTGAGGCCCCTGAGCAAGGCACCGATCCACCCCAGCTACCCGGGCGCCTCACTAGGCTGGGGCAGGGCAGCCCCCTGTAGTGCATGTGCATGCTTGTGTGTGTGTTTCATTCACTTGGTGTGGGTAAAATGCAAAGTAACATCAGCTAACAATGTAAAGGACAGTTTACATGACATTTGTTCATCACACAGGTAACACAGGTCCAACATGATGCCTGTCAGTCAGAGCAAGGTAAAGAGACTGAAACATATATAATTAGAAACATGGCAAAGCACATGTTAAGAACTTTGTCTGGAAACTTGCTTCACAAGTTTTCATGCTATTTATATTGGGATTTTCACTCATCCTTTTTCCTTTCAACTCGGTGACAGATGACAATTCATTTGCTGACTGACTTTAATAATATTAACCACATCTATGTGTCAGGTTCTACCCCAGCAACGTTATCAAAGCTTAAACTGACCTAAAATTATTTCATAGTCTTGCTTATAAAGAATATGTCAATACAAAGTGTGTACATTGGGTCAATATATTACTACTATATACATTAATATGTTTGTAGCACTCTTGAAGAAACCACAGAGCACTGGGTAGTTGTATGTTGCTTCAATCATACTGTAAAACGGACAAACAGCGGCATTATCAATGATGAGCTCCTGTCTATGCGTCTTAGTGGTGGGCGGATTGATCCAAATATCGATAGTATCGATACCAAGTTGGTATTGGTATTGGATTGATACTAGCCTGGTGAGATCGATTCTTTACTTCACGCTCTGCTCTTGTTTGCAATGCTGAGGTTTCAGCAAAGAGGAAACAGCCAGGTCGCCGGACTCACCGCTCCTGTGTCAGCGCAGAGCAGGCACACTTTGCTCCCCCTCCCCCCTCTTGTGTTTAGATGTTGCGCCGTCACATGAGTCACGTGACGTGACTTAGACGCGCAAAGCAAACAAGTTGCCGGCTGAGGTTCATCAGCACAGGGAGAAAATACCACAGAAGAATGGCAGAGAGGAAGAGGAGCCGTGTGGCTGTATTTTCAAGCCAAAAACAAGACAACAGCAAAATGTGGCATTTGTAAAAAGCTCGTCAGTTATAGCGGAAACACTATTATTTATATTTTCACCAGTTGTTGTTTTTGTTGTTGAGAATTTTAATTTAATTTTTGTATTATAGTTTCTCGACAGTACTTGTTTTAATTTATTTACTGGTTTGCGTGCACTTTTTATTTATTTCTGAAAAAAATTTGATAATAAAGCATTTTCTATTTAATTATAAACTGTCCTAATTCTGTCCTGGGATTTAACTATTTAATAATAAAAAAGGAAACATCACACAAACAACACTTAAGGTCATGAAAATTAATTGAGATTTAGCAATTCAATGACGCATCCACCTTATTTATTGAAAAGTATCGGTATTGGTATCAGTATCGGCGATACTGGCCCGTATTTACGACGTCCGCTGACCAGGAGCGACTCCAAACCACCAACTCCCTCTTGTGGTGAAACTACAACATTACAATGCCTGTCCTGTTTATATTGGGCCACACTACTTAGTTATAAATAAATGAACAGCTGAGCAAACTAAACAATTAACAAGCAGTAAATATGAAGATAAGAGTTCAGGAAGCAGACACACTCTGTAATTTTAAAATTAGGCTTGAAACTTTTTTGTTTGACAAAGCTTATAATTAGTTGTAGTTAGGGTTTTATTTATTTTGACAAAACCTTTAGTCAGTCACTATTATTTCTATAGACTGTCAGGTTCCGCTCTGTGAGCCAGGGTGGTTTTATTTTGATAATGTGGTGTTTCCTGTTTTATTTTGGTAATGTTTGTTCACTGCCTTTCCTCTCGTTCCAGGTGTCTTGACTTCCCTCTCCTTGTGTGCTCCTCCCACCTCCTGATTACCCTTCCTCCCTTAATGTGTTTCACCTGTGTGTAATTGTCTCCCCTCCTCCTGGTGTATTTAGTCCCTGTCCTCCCGGCACTCGTCGCCAGATTGTCTTGTGTGTTACTTGTGTTCCTACCAAGCTTTCCAGCGTTCCTTGTTGTGCTCGTGATACCAATTGTTTGACCTTTGCCTGGATTTTGGATTTCGAGTTTGCCTTCTCCCTATTGTACCTCTGCCTTATTGGACTGATTGCATGTGTATCGAACCCGGACTGATTAAACCGTTTTTCTGGTTATCGCTAACTCTGACTCTGCGCCTGTGTCTACTCCACCACCTACCCTGTCCTGACATTACAATCTGGCCAACATGGACACAGCAGAGGCAGAAAATATGCGAGCAACCCTCGCCGCTCAAAGACAGCTCATTCGCCAGCAGGAGAGTCAGATGAGACAGACAGACAGACAGACAGAAAACTTTATTAATCCCCAAAGGGAAATTAGGTTGTTCCAGTAGACCGTGAAGAGTAGATAAAATAGGATAAAACAATATGAGATATAGGTATAGCTGCCTTCATCAGGGAATCCTCGACCTGTCCGACCGACACAAATGTCAGCTGGCGGCTGTCGGCGGCCAGCTAGGTCAGTTGGTTCAACAAGTCCAACACATGCAGCCTTCGTCTTCCTCCCCAGCTGTTCCTGTTTCTCCTGACGAGGCTTCCGTCACCCCCACAGCCTTCTCTCTTCCAGTGCAGTTGGCTCAGCCGGAAAAATTCTCAGGAGAGTCTGGGGATTGTCGGTCCTTTCTCACTCAGTGCGAGTTGCATTTTGAACTGCTGGCTGCTGCCTACGCCACTGATCGAGCCCGAATAGCCTTCATCATTTCCCATCTGACGGGCAGAGCAGCGACATGGGCTACGACGGAGTGGAGTCGAAAGTCGGTCATCTGCAACTCTCTCTCTGCCTTCATCGAAGCATTCAAACTGGTGTTTCAACACACCAAACCAGGAAGGGAGGCCGCCAGAGCGCTCATGGGAGCGCAACAGGGAGATCGACGAGCAGCGGACTTCGCCATCGAATTCCGAACACTAGCAGCGGAGAGCGGCTGGAACGAGGAAGCGCTCTGCGACGCCTTCTTCGCAGGATTATCCGGCGAACTAAAAGATCGCCTCACTCCTCTGGACCTGCCCGCTACCCTGGATAGCCTCATAAGCCTGGTCGTCAGGATCGACAACCGAATGGCTGATCGTCAGCGGGAGCGCCGCCGTGAAACGGCGGATTCTTCACATTTAGGATGCTCTGGCGAACGCCTTGCTTCTCCACTAACTGTTTTGTCCGCTCTCTCCGCAGAGTATTCTGCTTCCCCTCAGGCGACTGCGGAGCCTACGCAGTTGGTTCGGAGTCGTCTCTCACCTGCGGAGCGACAACGCCGGTTAAGGTCAGGTGAGTGTCTTTACTGCGGTCAGACGGGCCACCACATCAGGGAGTGTACTATTCGACCCAAACGCCTCCGCTCGCCCATAAGAGTGGGTTCATTGACGAGCGAAATTCAGGCGTCCACCAAATCTGTTTCTAGCCTCATTGTAGAGGGCCAAATTCTTCTTACTGAAGGTGAGATTCCTGTTCGGGTTCTAATTGACTCTGGGGCAGAACAAAATCTTTTGGATGCTGAGCTGGCCAGGCAGGCGGGCATCGGTTTTGAAGCTCTTCCTCAGTCCATACCTGTCACCTCACAAACGGTAAAGTTGTTTCCACCGTGGAGTTTCAAACGGAACCTGTACATCTCATGATTTCAGGTAATCACCACGAACACTCCCAGTTTTTCCTTTTCTCTTCTCCCCAGACTCCTGTGATTCTGGGTCATCCCTGGTTATCACTCCATAACCCAGTAATAGATTGGTCTGCCAGCCGCATTTCCAGCTGGAGTGATTTCTGCCATGCTACCTGTCTGCGCTCAGCTCAGCCTCCCTGTGGTGATCGCTCAGACCCAGTAGGGGCGCCGTCCTCACCTGATTTAACTAATGTACCGGCTGAATATCACGATCTGTCTGAGGCCTTCTCTAAATCAAGGGCTCTGTCTCTTCCCCCTCACCGGCCATATGACTGTGTTATTGAACTGCTGCCAGGCTCCTCTCTTCCTAAAAGTCGGCTGTACAGTCTGGCTAGGCCTGAAAGGGAAGCGATGGAGAAATATATTGCAGAATCCCTGAACTCTGGTATCATCAGGCCTTCTTCTTCTCCTGTAGGGGCAGGATTCTTTTTTGTAAAAAAAAAAGACGGGACACTCCGTCCCTGCATTGACTTCCAGGGGCTAAACAAAATCACGGTGAAGAATAAGTATCCTCTGCCACTAATGAATTCAGCCTTTGAATCCCTGCAGGAGGCGAGAGTCTTCTCCAAGCTAGACCTGCGAAATGCCTACCACCTGGTCCGCGTTCGGGCTGGAGATGAATGGAAAACTGCCTTTAACACGCCTTTAGGTCACTTCGAGTACCTGGTAATGCCTTTTGGGCTGACAAACGCCCCAGCGGTGTTCCAGGGTCTGGTGAATGACGTACTCCGTGACTTCCTGCATCGTTTCGTCTTTGTGTACCTCGATGACATTTTAATTTTTTCTAGGGACCTAGATGAACACAGGCGACATGTTCGGTTGGTCCTCCAGAGGTTGCTGGAGAACAAGCTATTTGTAAAAGCTGAGAAGTGTGAGTTTCATTCAGCCTCTGTGACCTTCTTGGGTTTTGTCGTAGCGGAGGGAGAGCTGAGACCCGATCCCGCCAAGGTGAGTGCAGTGGTTAATTGGCCTGTTCCCTCTACCCGTAAACAACTACAACGCTTCTTGGGGTTTGCTAACTTCCTCAGGAGGTTTATAAGAAACTACAGTGCTGTAGCTGCCCCGCTCACTGGGCTCACCTCTCCCTCTACTCCGTTCCGCTGGACAGAGGAAGCTGATTCAGCCTTCCAACAGCTGAAACAGCTCTTCACCACCGCACCTGTCCTTGCCCAGCCTGATCCCTCCAGCCAGTTTATTGTGGAAGTAGATGCCTCAGACTCTGGGGTAGGAGCTGTTTTGTCCCAGCGCTCGCAGGCAGATGATAAACTGCATCCGTGTGCCTTTTTCTCTCGCCGGCTCTCCCCGGCTGAGAGAAATTATGACGTGGGGAATAAGGAATTGTTAGCTATTAAGTTAGCACTGGAAGAGTGGAGACATTGGCTGGAGGGGGCGGCTCAACCGTTTGTGGTCTGGACGGATCATAAGAATCTGACATACATCCAGACCGCAAAGCGACTCAATGCGAGACAGGCACGGTGGTGTTTATTTTTTGACCGTTTTGACTTTACCATCTCCTACCGCCCTGGTTCTAAGAATGTCAAGCCGGACGCACTATCCCGGCTTCACGAGCCAGCAGAGGCTGAGCAGGTTCCTGAGACCGTCATTCCCCCTTCCTGTGTTCTGGGTGCACTCACCTGGCAGTTAGAAAAGGACATTAGAAACGCTCAAGTTACTCGACAGCAGGTTCTCCAGTGGGCTCACTCATCTCGGCTCACCTGTCACCCGGGAGTCAGGAGGACTGTCTCCTTCCTGCGACGCAGATTCTGGTGGCCAGGACTGACCAAAGACACTAAAGAGTTTGTAGCTGCATGTCCGGTATGTTCCCAGTGCAAGGCCAGTAATCAGCCTCCAGCAGGACTTTTACACCCCCTGGCAGTTCCGAGCCGGCCTTGGTCTCATGTGGCTCTGGACTTTGTCACAGGTTTACCTCCCTCAGCGGGTAAGACTGTTATTCTGACTATTGTGGATCGCTTCTCTAAAGCTGGTCATTTTGTGGCTCTGCGTAAGCTCCCTACCGCGGCGGAGACGGCCAGACTTGTGATTAAACATGTCTTTCGTTTACATGGTATCCCTGTGGACATCGTCTCTGACAGGGGTCCGCAGTTTGTCTCCCAGGTCTGGAAAGCGTTCTGCGCCGCCTTCGGCACCTCGGCCAGCCTGTCCTCGGGTTTCCACCCCCAGACCAACGGCCAGTGCGAACGAACCAATCAGGACCTGGAATGCGCCCTCCGATGTGTCTGTCTCCGCAGCCAGTCGTCCTGGAGCACCCACCTTCCTTGGGTGGAGTATGCCCACAACTCCCTCACCTCATCTGCTTCTGGTCTCTCTCCCTTCGAGTGTTCTCTGGGCTACCAACCGCCACTCTTCCCTGAGGAGGAGAAGGAGGTGGCAGTACCATCTGTTCAGCATCAGTTCCGCCGGTGCAGACGCATCTGGAGGGAGGCTCGGGCTGCCCTGCTCCGTTCGGTTGAGAACAACAAGAGGCTGGCTGACCGGCACCGCTCTCAAGTTCCCACCTACGTACCAGGTCAGTCTGTAATGCTCTCCACTGCTCACATCAAACTTCGGACTGAATCTAAGAAACTGTCACCCAAATACATTGGACCCTTTGAGATTGTGAAAATCGTTAACCCAGTGGCGGTCAGACTCCGTCTTCCCAGGTCTCTCCGTATCCACCCTGTATTCCACGTATCTCAGATAAAGCCCCACACCACCAGCCCTCTGCAGCCGACTCTTCCTCCCCCACCACCTCCTCGACTCATCGACGGTCAGCCAGCCTACACTGTGCGCAGACTGCTGGACGTTAGACGACGGGGAAGGGGTCTTCAGTATCTAGTCGATTGGCAGGGGTACGGTCCGGAGGAGAGATCATGGGAGCCTTCATCCCGCATATTGGATCCCACTCTCATCCAGGAGTTCCATTGCCGCCATCCGGAGAAGCCGGGTGGTGCGCCAAGAGGCGCACGTTAAGGAGGGGGTACTGTCAGGTTCCGCTCTGTGAGCCGGGGTGGTTTTATTTTGATAATGTGGTGTTTCCTGTTTTATTTTGGTAATGTTTGTTCACTGCCTTTCCTCTCGTTCCAGGTGTCTTGACTTCCCTCTCCTTGTGTGCTCCTCCCACCTCCTGATTACCCTTCCTCCCTTAATGTGTTTCACCTGTGTGTAATTGTCTCCCCTCCTCCTGGTGTATTTAGTCCCTGTCCTCCCGGCACTCGTCGCCAGATTGTCTTGTGTGTTACTTGTGTTCCTACCAAGCTTTCCAGCGTTCCTTGTTGTGCTCGTGATACCAATTGTTTGACCTTTGCCTGGATTTTGGATTTCGAGTTTGCCTTCTCCCTATTGTACCTCTGCCTTATTGGACTGATTGCATGTGTATCGAACCCGGACTGATTAAACCGTTTTTCTGGTTATCGCTAACTCTGACTCTGCGCCTGTGTCTACTCCACCACCTACCCTGTCCTGACATAGACACTGTTACAGTTAAGGATAAAGCCCACAGTAGGGCTGGTTGAGGCAACTGAACCATCCTTTATTCCATGTCATTAACTCTGTGTCCTCTCTGTCCCGTAGTCCTGTCCCTGTTTCTCTCTGGTCTCTCGTTCTCTGTAACTTTCTGCAGGTATCTCTGGCTCTGGAGCTGCATGTTCTCTGTCTGTGGTCCTGGCTCCACCCACCTGCTGCTGTTTATTGTCTACAATGATCCATTTCTAACACATTCAACACTCTGCTTCAGATACATTTAGGATTAATATTCTTTGCAGACTGTAATGTAAATAATTACCAATCATGACAGCTTTTTGCTTCTGTGCTCTGTTTCCTACCATAACTGCTGAGCACACAGTATCCACTAACTGTTCACTAACTGTAATCTAAATGCTGGCCCTCTAAGACTGTCCATTGCCAACCCTGTTTGTATCGTGTTTTATATGCTGCATGTCCTTCTCCTCCTCTCCTCCATTCCTAGCTGTCCTATCTTCCTCCTTTTCCTCCTTTCACCCAGCCCAGCCATCAGCAGGAAGGTCCCCCATATGAGCCAGGTTCTGCTCAAGGTTTCTTCCTTGTTAAAAGTTTTTTCTTGCCACTGTCGCCTTAAGTGCTTGCTCTGGGGTCAGGCTCTGGGTCTCTGTAAAGCGCTTTGAGACAAGTTTGATTGTGGAAGACGCTATATAAATAAAACTGAATTGAACTGAATTGAATCCTCTGGCTGCTGATAATACTTGTGTACTTTTACTGCTGATTTTGTCATTCGTCATTGTCATTTTCACACTGCATCACATATTTCTGACAGTCCTTTCCCTTGTGATGTTTTCCACGTGGTTGCTGTGTTTTTAACAGTGCAGCCTAACTTCCACTTTACATCTGCTGCTTTTTATTTTTTATTTTTCACATTTTTTACAAGTTCATTACACTGTTGTAATATTTTACAGTGCATCTCCTGGTTGTAAGTTTGTCCAGAGCTCATCTATGACCATCCTTTTTTATTGGATATATCCTGTGTCACCTTTCTTGCCATTTTACACAGTGCACAGCCTCCATTAAATTCTTTTACAGCGTATTTCCTGATAACCAATGTTAGAATTTTTTACAGTGCATCTCCTATTTATTATTTTACAGTGATCCTTTTAGTTGTCATTTTTTTACAGTGTATCTGCTTGTACTGAAAACATGGATGGAATAATACATGGAACATTATTCAAATTATGACCAGTCCTCATCTTCCTGCTGATGTCATCAATACTGATTGGTACATATTGATCCTAATAATCAGTGTGAGTCCTGTTGGACACTTGTCAGTGTGACCACTGGAGGGCAGTAAACTCTCTGATTATTTGTCCATCAGTCAGACATCAGTATTTATAGCAGTGTAATAATATGTGTGTTCACATACAGAGAGTCATTATCAGACTGATGAACATTAGAGCTAAAATAAGTCAGTAAATGTGGAATAATGTCAGTGTGAACATCAGTATCATTGTCAGTGCTGTGTGCAGAGTTGTAGTTACTGATTTGGACAGAGCCTGTCACCAAGTGGGGGCATTGGAGCATTGTGTGCCCCCATTACACCCCTACACCTCCCAAAATGACTTTTCAAGTAAAAGAAGAAAATGAGATACATTAACAGTCTGTGTGTTCGCTGCAGAATGTGAAAAACCTTCAGGAGCACTGAGGAAAGTTTTCACTGTTTGTTGATGTACGTCAGACACAGCTGCTCCTCAGCCTGAGCAGATGCCAGAAGTAGAGGTGGTGAGGCTGCACCTGCACCTTGACGAAATACTCATACTAAAGTTTTCCAGGTGGTTTGGTTTGTCCTGAACAGCGTCCTGTAGTGATCTGTCTGCAGTCTGATCTGTTGTGTTAGAAGGTTTGGATTCAGGCTGACTCTCCAGCATCAACAAAAGAAATTTCATCTCCAGCAAAAGTGTGTTACTGTCTCAGCAATAACTCAGTGCAGTTATCTTGATTTCTTCCTGTCTCTGTGGTTTTTATTCTATTTGTTTTTTACTTTTTTGCATAAAAATGTGACTAAGTGTGACTCTAGTGCTGTCATTTTATTGGCTAAATTACAAATACACTGTATGAAACAATCCAGTGAATCTTCTAAGGTTGGTGGTAAAGTGATGTAGTGTTTGGAGAACACACACTGCTGTAATCCTAGCCATGTTTTGGAGTAACAAAGATGCTCTGAGCATTGTGGAGCAGAGAGAGGTGGTTTTCCATGGAGGACTGGATGTAGGACCAGTCTGATTTCTGCAGCTAAGAGGAGACAGTGCTATGAATCAGCCCCTACTCATATACAGTGAATACATGTGGCAGCCACTTCCCTTTGGTCCTCACTGTGGCTCATTGTTCCTCAGGTGTGTGTGGGTGCAGCTGTGCTCATAGTGGTGTAGGTGTGATATCTCTTCTTCTGTGGTTGGTATTGACACTGGCAGTGTTGCTTGCTCTGTCAGTCAGAATGAAATAGCTAAACTGATGGATTTCCATCAAAGTTTGTTCTTTCATCGTCTCTAGAGGATCAGTCCTGATGACTCTGCTGTTTTCTCTGCCATTAGTAGGTCAAATGTTTTGTTTGTCCAGTCAAATATCTTCACATCTACTCAATGTATTGTCACAGAATTTGGTGAAGACATTTTCCTTCCCATCCTAATGACTTTGTTAATCCAGCTCCACTGTAGTAGACACAGGAGTGGAGGTTAGAGTGTGACACAACATCCAGTTCAGTTATCCCTGACTGACTTTACCACGTTGTCACATACATCACAGTAATGTTTGAGTCTGCTGAAGAGCTAAGGAATGAGGAAAATCCTCTCTGAATCAACTTTAGAGTCACTTCTCTGAGTGATGCCTTGATTATGTCATGACTAGCCCCTAAGGGGGCTGTTTTCTGAACCCTTTTGTTTTGTTATGAACTCATTTGAGGACTCTTGTTTAGACTTTTTCGGACTTTAGTTTGTTAAGTTTTGTTAATAGTTCTTATTTTATTTTGAAATCATAGCCCTTGTGTATCCTGTCTTGTTCTACTTCCTTTGTCTTGTTCCCTGCCATCTGTGATTGTCTGCCCGGCCCTAATTGGTGTCACCTGTTTCCCATTACCTTGTGTCTATATATTGTCTGCGTCTCCCTTTGTTCTGTGCCAGTTTGTGTTGTCTCTTGTCCAGTGATCTAGCGTTTTATCTCTCGTCATCGAAAACTCAAGTCAGGTTCTGTATTTGTTACTTTGTTTCTTGTTTGGTTTGTTGCTCCTTGTTCAATCACTTTTCCTTGCTAGAGCGATTTTGCATTTGCATTTTGTATTTTTGTTTTTGTGCCTTTTTCCCCTTTATGGGTGATCCATGTTTACTACTTTGTTAAAGTCAAATTATTACTTTTGACTGTGGAGTTGTGCATTTGGGTCCAAGTCCTTGCTCCATAGTGACAGATTACACTGAGAAGCAATGTTCCTATAAAGGAAATCAACTGACCTGTAGGAGTTTCTTTAAATATCACATCGAGTTAACAAACACATCACCTGAACAAAACATTTCACAAAATGAACTAAACACTGACATGAACTACTAACATGTATTGACCTACTGAAAACCTTTTAGCTGATCTGGACTTTCCTGTAGTTTCCTCTTGTCCTTGTAACAGCAGTAGCTCCTCCCTTCCTTGTCAATAATTGTGCAGAATTATCTGAGTGGTTCTTTCTTCCTAAATCATGAGCAAGTCCTGTCGAGTCCAACTGTTTCTGCTCCTGTTTGACTTCTGAACTTGTCTCTGGCTGTGTGTCCACTTACTGCAGCCTGTGACATCAGGCTGTAGAATGTTGATACATTAAAGACATAAAAGGACAAACACACACACACACACTGACATGAACTACTAACATGTATTGACCTACTGAAAACCTTGGATACATACATACATACATACATACATAAACAATCACTAACACTATGTTGTACATAAAGATTCTACATACTGTGCACACTATATTGACCTGCAGAATGTGCATAATATCACCTACCACATTCCCTTTACAATACATTTCAATTCAATTCAATTCAATTTTATTTATATAGCGCCTTCCACAATCAAAATTGTCTCAAAGCGCTTTACAGAGACCCAGAGCCTGACCCCAGAGCAAGCACTTAAGGCGACAGTGGCAAGGAAAACTCCCTTTTAACAGGAAGAAACCTTGAGCAGAACCTGGCTCAGATGGGGGACCCTCCTGCCGATGGCCGGGCTGGGTGAAAGGAGGAAAAGGAGGAAGATAGGACAGCTAGGAATGGAGGAGAGGGGGAGAAAGACATGCAGCATAATACAGACAATGTGGGTCAGTATTTACATTACAGTTAGTGAACAGTTATTGGATAATGTGTGCTCAGCAGATTAGAATTATGAAACAGAGCACGGAGGCAAAAAGCTGTCATGACTGGTAATTATTTACATTACAGTTTGCAAAGAATATTAATCAAATATTTATCTGTAGCAGAACGGAACATTAAACATGTTAGAAATAGATCATTGTAAACAATAAACAGCAGCAGGTGGGTGGAGCCAGGACCATAGGACATGCAGCTCCGGAGCCAGAGGTACCTGCAGTAAGGTACAGAGAAAGAGAGACCAAACAAACACAGGACTACGGGACAGAGAGGACACAGAGTTAATGACATGTAATAAAGGCTAATAAATTTGAGAGTGGGTCTGAGGAGAGAAAGAGAAAGAAGAAGAAGTGCGCAGTAAATCATGGGATGTCCCCCAGCAGCCTAGGCCTATAGCAGCATAACTAGGGGATGATTCAGTTGCCTGAGCCAGCCCTACTAAGGGCTATATCCTTAACTGTAACAGTGTCTATAGAGATAATTGTGACTAGCTATAAGTTTAATAAATAACTAGGACTGTAACTACAACTAATTATAAGCTTTATCAAACAAGAAGGTTTTAAGCTTCGTTTTAAAATTAGAGAGGGTGTCTGCTTCCCGAACCCAAACTGGCAGTTGGTTCCATAGGAGAGGGGCCTGATAGCTAAAGGCTTGGCCTCCCTTCTACTTTTAGAGATTTTGGGAACCATAAGCAAACCTGCATTCTGGGAACGAAGCAATCTATTAGGATGATATGGTACTATCAGCTCTTTGAGATATGAAGGAGCCTGGCCATTGAGGGCCTTCTTTGTAAGGAGAAGGATTTTAAAATCAATTCTGGATTTTACAGGAAGCCAATGAAGAGAAGTTAGTACAGGAGTAATGTGATCTCTCTTGCTAATTCCAGTCAGTACTCTCGCTGCAGCATTTTGGATCAGCTGGATGCTTTTTAGAGAGTTAACTGGACATCCTGATAATAGGGAATTGCAGTAGTCCAGCCTAGAAGTAACAAAAGCATGGACTAATTTTTCAGCATCACTCTGCGACAGAATGTTCCTAATCTTACTGATATTGCGCAGGTGAAAGAAGGCGGTCCTAGAGACTTGTTTTATATGTGAGTTAAAGGACAGATCCTGATCAAAAATAACTCCAAGGTTCCTCACAGTCGTACTGGAGGCTAAATTAATGACAAAATAACCTCAGTTTTGTCTGAATTCAGAAGAAGAAAGTTAGAGGTCATCCAGGCCTTTATGTCTTTAAGACATGCCTGAAGTATGGTTAACTGATCTGTTTCGTCTGGTTTCATAGATAAATATAGCTGGGTATCATCCGCATAGCAATGGAAATTTATTCCATGCTTCCTGATAATATTGCCTAGGGGAAGCATGTATAAGGTGAACAGTATCGGTCCAAGCACAGAACCCTGTGGAACTCCATGACTTACTCTGGTATATATGGAGGGATCATCATTAACATGAACAAACTGGTATCTATCTGATAGATATGATTTAAACCAGCCTAGTGCTGTTCCTTTAATCCCAATAACATGTTCCAATCTTTCCAATAGGATATTATGATCAATGGTGTCAAATGCAGCACTAAGATCTAGCAGGACAAGTATAGAGACGAGTCCATTATCTGATGCTATAAGAAGGTCGTTGGTAACTTTCACCAGTGCTGTCTCTGTGCTATGATGAACTCTAAATCCTGACTGAAAAACTTCAAACAAACCATTCCTATGTAGATGGTCACACAACTGAGTTGCAACAGCCTTTTCAAGAATTTTAGAATTAAAGGGGAGATTGGATATAGGTCTATAGTTTGCCAAAATGTCAGAGTCCAGAGAAGGCTTTTTAAGTAAAGGTTTGATAACTGCAACCTTAAAAGCCTGTGGGACATATCCTGTAACCAACGAGAGATTTATCTGATCTAATATGTGAGTGCCAATCAAAGGCAACACATCTTTAAGAAGTCTGGTCGGGATAGGATCCAAAAGACATGTTGATGATTTAGATTTAGAAACTATTGAAGTCAATTCAGCTAGATCTATGGGAGAGAAACAGTCTAACGACAAATCAGGACTGGCAGACATTTCTAAAGATGCTGTTCTAGACATACCTACATCATTAACAGTTGTAGGCAGGATGAGATGGATTCTGTCTCTAATGTCTACTATTTTGTTGCTAAAGAAGCTCATAAAGTCATTACTAGTGAGAGCTAGAGGGATGGATGGTACAACAGAGCTATGGCTCTTTGTCAGCCTGGCTACAGTGCTGAAAAGAAACCTAGGGTTGTTCTTGTTTTCCTCTATTAATGATGAGTAATAGGCAGTTCTTGCCTTACGAAGGGCTTTTTTATATGTTATAAAGCTGTCTTTCCAGGCTAGGCGGAATTCCTCTAAATTAGTGGATAACCATTTCCTTTCCAGCTTTCGTGATATCTGCTTTAAAGTACGTATTTGTGAATTGTACCATGGAGCTAGCTTCCTCTGATGACTGACCTTCTTTTTCAAAGGGGCAACAGAGTCAAGGGTTGAACGCAATGAAGCAGCAGTATTATCAACTAGATAGTCTATATCTGCTGGAGTAACGTTTAGGCCATTGCCCTCTGTAAAACTGGCATATGGCAGCGGAGATAATAAAGATGGAATAGCTTCCTTATATTTGATAACAGCATTATCAGACAGAAATCTACAGTAGTTAATTTTTTTCTCAGATGCTGTGCAGTTCATTATTGTAAATTCAAATGTTACTAAAGAATGATCAGATAAAACAGGGTTCTGAGGGAATACTGTCAAATATTCAGCTTCTATGCCATAGGTCAGTACAAGATCGAGGGTGTGATTAAAACAGTGAGTTGGTTTGTTAACATTTTGTAAAAAGCCAATTGAGTCTAATACTGAATAGAAAGCAGTCTTAAGGCTGTCATTGTGGGTATCGACATGAATATTAAAGTCGCCCACTATAATTGCTCTATCCGTACTAAGCACTAAATCAGATAAAAATTCAGTGAATTCAGACAAAAACTCTGAGTAAGCAGCAGGTGGACGATACACCACAGCAAATAGTACTGGTTTTTCTCTCTTCCAATTTGGATGTGAGAGGCTGAGGATAAGGCTTTCAAATGTACTATATTTCGGCTTAGGTCTAGGATTAATTAATAAACTTGAGTGGTAGATTGCTGCCACTCCTCCTCCTCGGCCTGTGCCTGGAGGAATGTGATAATTAATATGACTAGCAGGGGTTGACTCATTTAGACTGACATACTCTTCCTCCTGCAGCCAGGTCTCAGTCAGAGAGAATAAATCAATCTGCTGATCCATTATCAAATCATTCACTAACAGAGATTTAGACAAGAGAGATCTAATGTTTAATAGCCCACATCTGATTGTGGTGTTTTTAGGTTCAGATGCTTTTGTAGTATAAATTTTTTTGAGGTTTTTATGAGTAACACCTCTTGCATTTTTTAATTTATGCACTTTTTGTTGACGGGGAGCAGACACAGTCTCTATAGGGTAAAGGGAATCGTTAGAATGGTAGGAATAATAAGAATCATGAGAATCATGGGTGGGTGACAGCTCTAGAGAAACTGCAGAGAAGCGTGTAGGACTGTAACTCTGCATCCTGGTCTCAACTCTGGGTTGTCATGACTTTGGTTTTCTAATGAAATCTGTCATATTTCTAGATATGAGAGCTGCACCATCCAAAGTTGGATGGATGCCGTCTCTCCTAATCAGACCAGGTTTTCCCCCAAAAGTTTTCCAGTTATCAATGAAGGCCACGTCGTTTGTTGGACACCACCTAGACAGCCAGCGACGGAATGAAGACATGCGGCTAAACATGTCATCACTGGTCAAATCGGGCAGGGGTCCAGAGAACACTACAGAGTCCGACATTGTTTTGGCAAAGTTACACACCGACTCCACTTTAATTTTAGTGACCTCCGATTGGCGTAACCGGGTGTCATTACCGCCGACGTGAATAACGATCTTACCAAATCTACGTTTATCCTTAGCCAGCAGTTTTAAATACGATTCAACGTATCAAAGAGTACTCAAAGAGTTTTTTCCTCAGCGGGTGTGTCGCTGATTGGGGAAAATCTGTTTGAAACATGAAGCGGTTGATGGTGAACCACGGGCCGTTGTTTCATGCTATGTTTCCCTCGGACTGCCACCCAGCCGCCCTGGCTTCCCGGCTGCTCGGGAGCTGCCGGGGAACGGCTGACAGGAGCTAGCGTAGGACGGCTAGCTGTAGCTAATTTAGGCTGGTCCGCATCAGCTACAGGGGACTGACTAGCTAGCGCTGCTGCGGGGCGATTATCTATGGTGCGGAGCCGAGCCTCTACTTCCCTAAGTCTCGCCTCCAATGCTACAAAAATGCTACATTTATTACACATACCATTATCGCTAAAGGAGGCAGAGGAGTAACTAAACATCTCACACACCGTGCAAGAGAGAGGAGAGACAGCAGGAGAGACAGCAGGAGAGAGAGAAGCCATTGCTAACAGCTAAGCTAGCGGACCAGAGATAGAGTGATTAGAGTGTAGTGTTAGATTCCGAGGGACACGTGCACCACAGATGTTTAACTAAAGCAATATACGTGTACAGGAATTCAGAGATTGACCACAGAACACGGCAAAGTAAGGGTTGATTAATAAGCTAGGATAACACTTGTAACACCACAGTGCAGAAGCAGCAAACAGGAAGTGACACAATACGTTACCACCACGTCAGCCCACTAACTAACTCTACAACTCTAACTACTAACAATACATGCCAACACCACCATGTTGTTGGGCTTGCAATTCTAGCAAAGCAGCATAATTGCTAGTACACGACACACTTCATGGACAGTGGTTGAAACTGTAACTGTATCTAGCAAGGATTCTGCAGTAAGCCATGTTTCTGTTACTGTAATACAGTTAGGCTGCAAATGCTGAGTACACATCACCACATCTGCAACATGCTGAGTTAAACTTCATACGTTCATACAAAACACTAAAAATATGTGGACTTGATGCGCCCCTTGGAAAAGAAACTGGCACGTTATTAATGACATCCAAAATGCTCTTTACAATAAATCTTCTTCTGTTCAAAGTTCTCAATAATTAACCCTGACAGACTCCGAACACAGCTTAAAGCCACATATGCTTGTCCTGCTGCAAAAACCTTTACTAAATTTAAAAAAATAAATTAACATCATCAAACTTCACAAAGACCTTGTGAGGAAACCTTATTTTCTAAGAAAACAATGTGAGTCATTATATCACAAACACCATTAACAAGACCGTCTAAAACATATAAATTCTTACACAACATGACACATGCACCCTTGCCTAAAAACAATTCCTCTGACAAACAAGTATTGGAAGCTTTGGCCCTTCTAATAGCTTCAGTTTGCCAGTTCTTTTGTCATTAACATAGTCTCTCGCCTCTACAACAACATATTCTGGACAGGACTTAAACAGTTGTTGATTATTATGCTCATTTACTTCTTGATTTGTAGCAAAAATATGTGAGGCAGAGCAGGTCAGCTCTGCCTCATCTTTATAATGAATGTTATTCACCTTCAAATACTGCAACACGCATAGTATCAACAAACTGATACTCATAGTGGCCTTTGTATGTCAGCGCTTTAATTTAACACACAACAAAGATCCTTCCATGTTAGAACGAGGCAGCAGATTTGTTGTGTCTATTTTGGCTTTGACTTTCTGTTGATGCACCTTATTTAACATGTACTTCTGCCTACTTACAGCTTTAACAGTATCCCTATGCGCTTTGTCTACTAAATATTTCCTAACACTGAAGGCTTTCACATAGGCTCTATGCACCTTGTTTAACCTATTGTTCTTAACACTGAAATCTTTTAACTTCTGTCTGTATAAATCATTTTGCATATATTTAACTTTTTCCTGTATCTGTCTCTGCTGCCTGTGCAGCACATTTGACTTGTATTTAATTACTTGTTGCAACAACTTGATGTGACACATGCTTCTGCTTACAACAATATTCAAGCCAGCGATCATTACAATATGTAAAGACATTAACACCAAAGCAGTCAGCTGCTGCTTGAATCTCTAACTCAGTGGCCCAGTTACCAACATAGCGCATCCTTGACACATTGACATATTCTGAAATTGAGGAAAACTCACTTCTCAGAATATAACCATATGCCACAGGATCGCTCTCTAACTGCTTGACAACTGCATGTCTAATTTTCCTATGATACTCTTGTGTACCACTAATGGCCTGGCTAAGAGCCCTGAAAAAACAGTCCCCATCACCCTTAATCTTTTCTGTCTCACAAGGAGTTCCTAAAGGACCAACAGCAGAAGATGTAGCATCAACCTTCTCTAAGTCTACATATAACTTTTTACATAAGGCAAGAGCAACTTCCTTACACGATGTTTGTCTCTCACTCGCTGGTAATCCAGTTAGCGTGAAACAACCACGCCAGCAATCGAAAATGAAGAGTATTTATAGAACGTGTTTATACGAAGACCCGCCCAACCAATCAAGGCATAGCAGAGGCGGGGACTAAACCGGAGACACGCAAACAATGATATAAATTTCCAACTGAAAATACGATATCGTTGAAAAAAACAAAAATTACATACCACAGTAAAACTTTTACATTAAATCCTGCTGCAGCCTGTACATTTCATGTAAAGACAATAAAAAAAAAAACAAATATGGATTATTAACACCTTGGTGTTAATAATACTGTAATAGTAAAATTCCAAATGTTTATATTCTAAACCAGGAGTGGCCAACCCGCGGCTCCCGAGCCGCATGTAGCTTTTTGCATGATTTCATGTGGCTCTTACGTTCATATCGAAGTTTGTGACATTCTCAACAAACACTGATCTGACCTATTTCATCTCACGTTCAGATTCCTCATAAGGCATTAGAACAATGTTTATTGTTTACAATGATCCATTTCTAACACGTTTAATGTTCCATTCTGCTACAGATAAATATTGGATTAATATTCTTTGTAGACTGTAATGTAAATAATTAACAGTCATGACAACTTTTTGCCTCTGTGCTCTGTTTCCTATCATAACTGTAATCTGCTGAGCACATATTATCCACTAACTGTAATGTAAATGCTGACCCTCTAACACTGTCCATTGTTTGTATTGTGCTGCATGTCCTCCTCCTCTCCTCCATTCCCAGCTGTCCTATCTTCCTCCTTTTCCTCCTTTCACCCAGCCATCGGCAGGAGGGTCCCCCATCTGAGCCAGGTTCTGCTCAAGGTTTCTTCCTGTTAAAAGGGAGTTTTTCCTTGCCACTTTCACCTTAAGTACTTGCTCTGGGGTCAGGCTCTGGGTCTCTGTAAAGCGCTTTGAGACAATTTTGATTGTGGAAGGCGCTATATAAATCAAATTGAATTGAATTGAATTGAACAAAAAGTTATCAAAAGTTTTGATGTGTCACCACCACAAATTTGACCCTTCGCCAGCTCACACAAAAAGGATGTATTTGTGGCTGTATCTGCCACATACTTCTTCCAAAGTGCATGACCATTTTACCACAATTGGGTGCAGACAAACAGCTCTGCAGCACCCCCTAGAGTGTGAAAATACTCCAAGTATGAGCTACAAACTTGAAAATAGAAACACAGATGCATCCAGCAAGATGAGAAAAAAAGTCTCTTGAAAGACAATTCTAGGATGTACAGAAAGTCACCCACTTAGGAAAAATTTGGCGTTCTGCACTTACCGTAATTTGACAAACTTCTGCTAGGAGAATTGTCCAATTTCACTGATTTTTTGTCAGTTTTGGTGTGACTTACACAGTCTTCCCATGGCACCACCACAAGTTTGACCCTTCGCCAACACACAGGAAATGGATGTATTTGAAGCTTTACTTCCCACATACTTCATCCAATCTGGATGAAAAAAATCATGCATGATCATGTGATTCTGAACACATTGATATGCTTACATGATGACAAAGTCATAGCGCCACCCACTGGCTGCATGCATTATTTTTAGACCTTATTCCCACATTCAACACATTGTATTTTTATGAACTCTTAGAGACATAATCTCATACATTTGAAATGTTGTCTCATAATTCAGAAGACACTGACGAGTAAAAGTTATCAAAAGCTTTCATCAAACTTACACAGTGTAGCCTTAGTGTCGCCACGAACGTGACCCTTCGCCAAGAAACAGGAATTTTTTCATCCAATGTGGATCAAACTTTAGAATCAGGATGATATTAAGACTCTCAACTAATTAATATGTTCATATAATGATACACTCATAACACCCCCTGCAGGGAAGGGGAGCTATGTCTTTTCTTTAGCTGTATGCTGCTGTGCTTCTCTAAACAGGAGAGAGGAGAGGACATAGGGGGACTTTGATGCTTGGCTGCAACGCCTGCAGCTCCCGCGGGTTGCGAGGGCCCGTCATCGCTTGCAGCTTTAATTAATATTTGTATTTTATTGTGTCAGCTTGAAACCATACAAACATGTAGTGTAGTCAAACAAGAATGTGCATGGACAATCAAATCCCAAACAATCCATGAACCAATAAATGACACATCTTGACTGCACATCATTTTATTGACCACTGGATGTCCTACTTAAGCACTGTGTCATTGAAGCCTCGGGTAATGAACCATTTTTTTTTAAATCATGTGTCGAAGCCTCAACAAAGCCTCAATCAGCCATCACTACCTGCTGCAGGAGGTTGTTAAAAGGACGAGACAAAGAGAGAAAAACCAAAGCTAATATCAGAGTGTGAAAGTACAAACATGGTGTGAAATTGTTTGGAGCTGCTCATGTTTTCTTCTCTGACATGTCAGTTTTTTTAGAACAGCCTGCTCCAGACAGACATACATCATTCACCATGTCAAACTCCTTCCATTTCATAGTGATTGGTTTAACTGTTCTTCAAGGGAAGTTCAGTGACTTGGAAATTCTCTTGTATCCAGCCACTGATTTCTGCTTTTCAATCCCATTTTCTCAGAGACACTCAGTGTTGTTCTGTCTTCATGGTGGAGAGTTTCTCTGCTCACTCACCAAAAGCTGGATCCTCCAGATGCAGGTGTATTTATACTACAATCACCTGAAAGCCCTTGGCTGCACACAGGTGATCTCCATTTATCTAATTATGTGACTTTTCAAACCAACTGGCTTCACCACTGATGATTTAGATGTGTCCTGAGTGTTTTGTGTTTTACATTAATAATGAATTCAGATCACATTATTGAGATCTGTTTAACTTTGTCATTAAAGGGACTTTTTTCTGTTTGCGAGTGTCAAAAGAAATTAAATTCCCTTTGATTCAATGTTATGTTGTTGTACAACACTGAATCAAAGGGAATTTAATTTCCAAGCAGGTGAAACACCTGCACTTTAAATCAGCAGCTACACAATGACATAAACATTTAACAGAGAAAAATTTATTTAGATACATTTAGATAAGAAATGATAGATTTTAGTGACACTTTCCAAAGTAAGCGAGTTGTTCTCTCTCACACACTCCTTCTCTCTCTGCTCTGGCCTCTTAAATAAAGCTTGATAAGCAGTGGCAGTTATTTCTATGGTAATTCACCAAAGAAACACATCACACATACTTAGGTCATGAAGCTGGAAATTTCTGGCCACGAACAGGGCTCAGTAAACTAGACTTTATGTCTGGTTCAGTGTAGCTGCCTGACAAACTCTCCACTTGTTAAATGAAGTGATTCAGTTACACTGACATTAAACAGCTGTGAGCTTCAGCCAGTGGGATGTGAAGAGGAAGCAGCAGATGAAACACTGCTCTTAAGGTGAGTCACATACAGTGGCTACAGGAAGTATTCAGACCCCTTCAGTTTTTGCAGACTTCACTGTTGTAGATTTAATTTTAAATAGATAAAATAAGCATTTTGTTAATCAGTCAGTATAGATTGAAAATGGGCCTGATTCACATTTGGTTAATAATCTATTTGAAATTTATTTGCTTTTATCATTTAGCAATAGGATGAAAAAATACAGCACAGAAACTTCTCTCTTCACCATCTTTTAGTGGAGAGCGTGGTACAAAGTCATGTTAGGAGCCGAGAGTCTCTCCCTCCTTCCTCGTGTTTCTGGGAGAACCTCCCTAGTGTTTCTGGTTTGTCCCGTTTGTCTGTGTTCTTGTCTGTGTGTGTGTAGGCCTGGGTGTGATTGACTTACTTTGGGTTTCCCTCCAGAGCTCCTGCTCACCTGTCTGCAATCACCTCATCAGCCACACCCTCAGCCTGCAGTGTATTAACACCACTTCTTCTCTCCAACACCATGTTGCCAGTTCACAGTAGTGTTAATGCTCCTGTTAATGATAATGTTTGATGTGTGCAGGTGGATAAAGCTCAGTGTTGATTAAACTGAAGAGTGATAAACTGGCTATAAAACTAAGAGACTGACTAATAACCAGAGATTACAACATCCTGAAGAAATATTTCAGTGTGACAATGAAAACAAGAGCCATAGACATCTGCCTTTTTCCAAAGAACTCAGTCTTTACTACAACAGTCTGTCACAGAAACACACTCTGCTGCACAGCACAGTCTAATCCACTGCACTGCTTTCTCCAGCAGGCAAACAGAGACTCTTCCAGCTGAGAGGTGACAGAAAGGAGGGAGCTGTTAAACCTGCTGAACTGTGACAGAGAACTGAACTGACCCTCCTCTTTGTCCACTACAATAAATCCATTCTGTTGGAGGAAAACCTTCATTCCACACATCAAATGTGTGTTTCTGCACAATGAACTTCAGTGATGGTTTTGGAATTAAAATTTTTTGGAGTCAGCACATTATACAGGGACAGTGATAAACCTGGATGTGTTTCATCCAAAATAAAAATACTACCTTCTTCAACTAATACTGTATGTCAGCTTTCAGGGAGTCTGAAGACGCCAACCACCAACAGTGTGAGCTGCACACTGAATGTGATATTTCAGTGTTCTTTGAGTCCTCACATTAAAATGTGAAGTTGAAGGAGCTGGAAAAGTAAAACACAAAAGTGTAATACAAACCCATTCAAACAGGATTTTCCATTGTGTTGGTTGTAGTCACATCAAGTCATGATGTGAATGGTCAATAACACTCAAACTGTGCTGGAACAGTGAAAATGTGTTTTTCCACTTTACTGCACAGCAAATGGAGTTGTTGATCTGAGCTTCTACTAAAGCACTGCCAACTCACTGATAACTACAATCAATATTCCTACAACTTTTTCCACAGTTAAGCAGGAAAAGTTTGGTTTGCATTATCAGTAACATAACACAGCTCTGATATGGCTGTAATTGATCAGTAAACAGTGACATAAGGCTGATATCCCAAAGTACAAACAAGAGCACAGGAGTGAGACTAAACTCCAAACTGTAGAGACTGAGGTAGAAGCTGCAAAAGTCCTGAGAGCTGAAAACAGAGACGTTTTAGAACAGAGCTTTCTCTCTAATCTTCAGCATAGATACACAAGTTTAGCTACTGAAGACACAGCTAAGGAGAGGAGAATGTTAAGAGTTGGCAATGGCCGGCTGTGTTACCAAGCCAGGTCACAGCAGCAGTGCAGCCATCCCCTACTACCCTGGGACATTGTGTTCCCAGAATGCAGGTTTACTTGTGGTTCTTAAAGTCTCCAATAGAGAGAATGGGAGGCAGAGCCCTCAGATATCAGGCTCCTCTACTGTGGAACCATCTACTAGTTTGGGTCTTGGAGGCAGACGCCCTCTCCATGTTTAAGAGGAGGCTTAAAACTTTCCCTTTTGATGAACCTTATAGTCAGAGCTGAGTAGGGCTTTCCTGAATGAGCCACTAGTTATGCTGCTATAGGTCTACACTGCTGGAAGACTTCACATGATGCACTGATTTCCTCTCTCCTCCTCTCCCTCTCCATCTGTACACATTCATATCCCATTAATGTATGTTACTAACTTGGCTTCTTCTCTCTCCCATGGTGTTGTGCTTTCTCGTCTCTGGTTGATCTTGGTGATCTGGTGGTTGATCTTCAACATAAATGATAAAAAGACTTGGAGGACGCCTGTTTCAACTATATAAGTCAGACTGCTGAAGCCTCATGTTTTCTTCTTTTGAACTTTGGAAGTCCCTTTTACACAGGACATGGACTTTGGATTTTATGCTCCATCATTTACGAGGATCCAAAGCAACAACCACAAATGATTTCAATTTACATAAAAGCATGTGAATGTTTTTGAACATTTGAAGTTTAAAAGACAAACTTGAAAAAAAAGGCACCTTTCCTTTAACACAAACCATAATGCTTTGAACCAAAAAATGAAAACCTTTGACAATATGAAAAAAAGTTAACAATAGGAAAATCTCACAGATACAATCAGCGTAAATAAACTGAACATGTACTGAAACCTTTGGGCTGAAGTTCTTGTGTGATTAGACATCATGCCAATTTAACAAACACATCCCACTGAACTGAAACACTGACATCAACTAAAAAGGTACTGACTTACTTACAAAACCTTGGAGATGATCTGGACTTTCCTGTAGTTTCCTCTTGTCCTTGTAACAGCAGTAGCTCCTCCCTTCCTTGTCAATAACTGTGCAGAAATATCTGAGTGGTTCTTTCTTCCTAAATCATGAGCAAATCCTGTCCAGTCCAACTGTTTCTGCTCCTGTTTGACTTCTGAACTTGTCTCTGGCTGTAGCCTGTGACATCAGGCTGTAGAATGTTGATACATCAAAGGCATCAAAGGACAAACACACACAAACACAGACACACTCTTGTCTTAATATAGTTGTGAGGACACATGTTGCCATAATGCATTCCCTTGCCCCTTAACCTAACCTAAACTTAACCATCATAACTGAAAGCCTAACACTAACCAAAACATAACCCATACTAATGATATTCAATCTTCTCAAAAATACCAAATGAATTACAACAATAAGCACTCAGGACCATTCAGCTGGGTTGGTGAATTCAGCACCAAGGACAGCAGCAGCTGAACTGTACACAACTACATGTACTAACGCACAGCAAATTCACAAAGTACTAAAATCTGGAGTCAGGCAAAAAAGAGTGAAAGAGTTACATTTCTGGAGTTTATTTTATAACTCTGACTACAGTTTGTGTTAAGGTGTACACCCAGGTCGAGCTGAATTTTGGAGTTTATTCCCTGGTGTTCAGGATCTGGTTTTAACACTGCCCCTGGAGTTCACGACACATTTTATCATGGCATGAGCAGCACAGGGAACATCGTCACAAGGCTGGTAAGAGCATGATTTTTATCAAAAAGTACTTTAAATGCGTGATATTTTGTCATTGTTCTCACTTTATCTACTTACATAGTACCGCTAATGACTGCGAACTTGATGTTGAACGTAACCCCATTGCTTTTACTCCATTATTTAGAGCAAGTAGCTCCCGCAGCATTAGTTAGCTAACTGTCCTTAGCTGCGATTGTGGAGCTGTTAGCTTTCACTCAAACGTTAATGTCGGCCATACTGTCTGTGGCGTGTGATGTGTCGGTATGACGGTAATGACAAACTGTTTGATAAGCTTCACAAATTAATGACGACGCGCATCTTGAAGGTAATTAATACAGTTTTGGAAATAACCATCCAACAATGAAACCGCATGTCGGTGTTTTAAGAGAATAATTTCCGGCTCAACGGCGCAGACGCAGCTGAAAAGTCAGTTTTGGCTAGCATGCTAACAGTTGAGCTTATAAACTGTAGCCTTGCTGTTTTGAACAGCGGTGAGAAACGTGTATTTTAACAGTGTGTAGTTGGGATAAACTTTAACTTGAACATGTTATTCTCAGACATATGACATTTTCTTCCTTTATGTCAAGCCAACATGTTGATCAAAGTACAACATGGAGAGAAGAAGAAGGACATTAAACTCGAAGAGGCTTGCTTCTTAGATTTTCTCAGTGCAGGTCAGTCAGATGTTTAGTATTAAATTAATAAAGATGTAAACATTTTGTAACGTGGAGTTGTTATGGTATAGTCCAGTAGAAGTTTCTTATCCCAGAGACGACAACACTGAAAGTCACAGATCAACAGGGAGCAGAGGTGGATGAGGATGTTTCAAAGATCTGTGTTTTTTCATCTACAGTGATGATGGTAGGACATTTAAAAATTCCTACTTTGCTGCACTTATATTTTGAGAGATTTGTATCTTGACACAAACAAAAATATCTGATTGTGAGAAGTGGATGATAAGAATTCCAAAGTACAGTATTTAATCAGTTCATATTAAGCTGTATGTGTTGTCTGCATTTCAGACCTCCCATCTACTGAAGCATCTATGAACCTGGCTGATCGTTCAGACCTGACAGAATATGTGACCCTCACTACTTGTGGTAAGCAGAGTTATAGGTAATGGTAATGTTTTGTCTTGAGACAGGTAATATCCAGCCAGGTATGTGATATAGTTTTAATGTGCTGGACTTTAGATTTTATTTGCCTTATACTTGTGTGTGTGATCTTCAGATCTAAGTGTCCTGCAGCAAGGGTGCGAAGTAGGGCTGGACGATTTTAAGAAAAGGTCTAATTGCGATTTGTCTGGCAGATATATCCACATTTTCAGCTCTGTTAGCACGTTTTCTTTACACTCTGCGTACAGCTGTGGGATGGCAACCTGGCTGAAGTAGGTGCAGGAGGGAATCACATATCTTCTGTCCAGCGTGTGGAGGAGGTTTTTAAATCCGTCTTTGGTGACCGTGTTAACAGTCACCATGTTATCTCCCGGTGTCTTCAGCTGCTCTTATCAAATGTAGTTATGCTGGCGAAACATGATATAATTGTCTGTTGGCTTCTTCGGGCCTGAGCATCATTCTCAGACTTTTCACCGGAACTTTTTCGTCATGCAGATACCTGTGGTGATTTTTCAGGTGTCGGTATAAACTGGTTGTGTTTCTGCTGGATGTTGCAACTTTAGCGCGACAGGTTTTGCACAGTACCTAGTGATGGGCAAATGATACCGAGGCTTTGCAGCTTGTGTCACTCTTCCTGAAGCAGAGTGATTCGGAACACTGTGTCGGAGCTTGTATCAAAACACCAGTGTCACATGACCGATGTTTCGCTTCACGCTTCATTGCTTCAAAATGTTTCAAAGCTTTTCATTGGCTCATAGTCTTTCTGTGTATGTCATTGGCTCATGGCATTTCAATGGATCCTGAGCCAATGACAGCTTGACAGGTTTGACAGATTTGAGTGGTTTGGTGCCATACCAGCTATATAAGATGCTTCATTATGCTTCAAAGTTTGGGATCATTTTGATCTCATACCACCAAATAAGGTATAATGCAGTTTATGCATGGAGTAAAGTAAAAAAAAAATCTTCTGACTGAAATTTTTTTCACGCTACAGCCAAGTCACATGCAGTGTGTGAAACAAGTTCCAGGTTAGGTTACTTGACACCAGCTATCATGTTTAAATGCTCGACCAATACTATTTTACAGGAGGAGGATTTTAAAAAGCTGTTCTATAGCATCTATTGCATTTTTTTGTTGGCTTTTCAAATTCTTTTGCAAAATGTGCTCATATCTTTCTCTCTAAAATAATCAAGCATCTACATAACTTTTCATTACATGTTTTTATTTTTCTTATTTCAAGTAAACCTTTTACATATAAGAAAATAGAAATAAAAAATACATCAACAAACTGCACCAGAATTAACTCTCACTAGTCACGGAAGCCGTTTTTGTCTTTGTGTGCAAGTTTTTGCTATTCGTTTAGCCACCATTTTGGCTGTGTTAGTGCATGTGACACATTCTTTTGTTACAAAGTCTCTTTCTTGACAAATTTTAAAATTCAAATTTTAAATGTTATAATAGAGCAGCAGAACACTGTGAAACAAAATTGGCATCTTCCTGTGACCTTGTAGACAAAAATGTCTAGCTAAAAAACTGCTATAAAAATAGTATAAATTATTTTTTTTCCCGTTTTTTTTCATTTAAATCTTTTGATCAACTTCAGATCTTTTCAAAACTATTAAATAATGAATAATTATCACTATTTTAACCCTTTATGTGCCAGTTTGATTACATGACGCGATGATTTTTTAAAAAAAAAACACAAAAAAATGTGTTATTTTCCATATAACAAATGTTGGGTGGCTGAGGCATTTTTTAAAAATCAGTCTTGGGTGTGTCAACAATTAGCCAAAATATTGACTTTGATGCATTATTAGTTTTTATGTAGCATCAGATTTAAAATTTACTACCCTCTTGAGTCATTAAGGACAAAAATGTCCACTTAAAACAACTGCTATAAAAATAGTATAGATTAATATTTTTTCAGCTTTTTTGGGTTAAATCTTTTAATCAACTTCAGTCCTTATCAAAACTATCAAATATTGAATAATTATCAGGATTTTAACCCTTTAAATGCCAGTTTGATTACATGATGCAAATATTTTTAATGAAAAAACACACAAAAATTAAGTTATTTTCCATATAACAAATGTTGGGTGGCTGAGGCATTTTTTTAAAATCAGTCTTGGGTATGTCAACAATTAGCCAAAATATTGACCTTGATGCATTATTAGTTTTTGTGTAGCATCAGATTTAAAATCTACTACCCTCTTGAGTCATTAGCGGACAAAAATGTCCCATTGACTCCCATTAAAACCACATTTTTTGATGTCATAGCCATTACAAAATATAATCATGCATTCTGTGATGTTATGGTTTCATTTTTGAGAAAAATAGTCAAATTTGTCATTTTTACTGTTCAACACTAAAATCAGCCATTTCCCCATTATAGGCCTATGTATAAAATGCTTGTCATTTCTTGGTGATAAAACCTCTATGAAAATACTGCAGTAATACTTTTTCCACTTTTTTATTGAAATAATTTTTAAATCAGCATCAGATTTATCAAATATTTATTTTACATACTTCCACAATTATGTGAACCACTATCAACAATCAAAAATGAAATCGAATATTCAAAACAGAACAATATGTTACTGATATGTTCTGAACAAGTAAACAAGTGTGTTACAGAAAATCAGAAGTGATGAAAACAAACTCAATACTGTACATTTTAACTTTTAGTACAGTTTTCAGA